>NW_023270466.1:2814087-2979568 GCF_011800145.1 Mirounga leonina
TAGGAAAACAAATGATGATTCACCTTTTGGTTCCATGAAATTATTTATTAACCTAGAAGTCATTTGTAGTATATTTTTCCTTATTAAAATATCCATAGCAAATCAGTGGGCTTCATTCTGCTGGTTTTGTCCAATGGACAAGCAGAAGCTGTTGCCGATTCTGCACGTGAACTACAGCACCATCTTGCAGTGGCTGTTTCCCAGACCATTCTTGCTTTCCCATTAGTTATCGACCTGTTGGATCATCTCTAAGCTCTGCATTAGTCCCCTTCCCATCATGGTGTCTTTTCATCCTGTCTGTCACTGGAGCTGGGGAATGTGCCTACTTCAGAGCTTTGGTTTCTCATGTGCCAGCACCTTAAGTATGTTTTTCTTCACTATTCTCCTCCTATCCTCTCCAAAAGCCTGCGTCAAACCCCAGGCTGAGGAGCTGCTTGCTCTAGCTGGTGTGTGCTGTCATCACCAATGTTAAAAATCTCCCCCGCCACAGCAATGGGGGAGGATTTTTGTGTCAGCCAAGGCTCTCGAATCTGGAAGGATGGTGCTTGGTCCCGGAGTCAACTAGGTTGAGGAGTAACATGTCCCTTATCTTTAAGCAAGAGCAGGTCCCACTGGTAACCTGTGCCCTCTGCTCATGATGCTTTAGGAACAGCCCTGTGGGGTGGCCACAGCTCGGGGCAGTCCGTGGTGGGAGGGGCATGTAGCAGCTGTTCCTCCATCATGGGGGAGCAGGCAGCACCAGAAAATGGCTGCCTTACGGCTTCCACCCTGTTGCAGCTGAACTAATTATATCCTCCCAATGAAGGGAGAAATCGGAACAGTACATTTGCATTGAAACTAGGCTGATATGGTGGGTTCAAAATTACTCTAGCATTTATGTCCTCTGAATTGTTTTAATTAGCAGCTCTGCAGTACCAGCCTTTTATTTAGTTTTTATTGCTTCCCTCCACTGGCAAAACCTAGCATTTCAGAGACATCTGAACCAGATTTCTGTCACATTCTGCCTGTCGGAGACCTAGGATCTCACTCTCCTTGGTCATTACAGGGCCACAGTGGATCCACTGAAACTTTTTCTCATATGCACTTTGGTAGTTTTCCCTGTTTGGGTCCAACACGTGCTTAAAATGAATGTGATCTGTTGGTGAGGAGAGATCCCTAAAGATCTGAAATCCTAGCTTTTAAATCTTGTTCTCCTTTGGGCTTTAGTTTTATATTGAGGTGGTAAGAAACCCTGTCCTTTAATTCATCTTCCACTTAAGGAGAAAAAAGAGGGAAGCACAATAGGCAAATTGATTTATGGTGGACATTTACAAAAGCAAATGAGTATACATTGGCTAAGCAAGGTTATGGTCAGAATCCTGAAGTATTAAAGTGATACCAGCTACAGTGTCTAAGAACTCATCTTCAGTTGTTCAGTATCAGTTTATTAGCTGCAGAGAGAAAAGAAAATGGATGGTATTGATATCAGCTGATGTAACAAGTAGCAAGAAGAACTGATTTAAACTTTAGTACCAGCTGGAAAATAAAGTCCTCAACCACAGAGACGAGAGGAAGACTTATGTAACTTAAGAATAAGATAAACACATGAGAAATAATCAAGACTTAACTTTTCATACCTTGGGTATTGAAAATAATGTTTATTTTTTATGGAATATTTTTATGTAATATGAGCATTTCTAGATAGATCAATTGATAAATAGACTGATTGATTGATAGATCAATTATGAGTCATTTCACAAATGTTCTTAGTGAGTTGTCGTGTAAAATACCAATGTCATTCCCTCTATGAAGAACGGCACCGAATCTCCCTGGTGAATGCCTGCTAATTCTTCAAAGGCAATTCTTGTTTCATCCCCTCCCTGACTTCCTCCAAGCACAGTAATTGCTCAAAACCCATGATGCCTCTACGCTTCATATAAATAAGCAGTACAACATAGTGATTTGATAAGTTTATGTACTACGCTATGCTGTACACCTGAAACATTGTGTATCAACTCTAATCAATTTTTTTAAAAAAATGCATCTCACTAGGGACATCTGGGTGGCTCAGTCGGTTATGCGTCTGCCTTCAGCTCAGTTCTTGATCCCAGGGTCCTGGGATCTAGTCCCTCATCTGGCTCCTTGCTCAGTGGGGAGCCTGCTTCTCCCTCTGCCTGCAGCTCCCCCTGCTTGTGCTCTCTCTCTCTGACAAATAAATAAATAAAATCTTTAAAAAATGTGTCTCAGGGCACCTGGGTGGCTCAGTCATTAAGCGTCTGCCTTCAGCTCAGGTCATGATCCCAGGGTCCTGGGATCGAGTCCCACATCAGTTTCCCTGCTCAGCGGGAAGACTGTTTCTCCCTCTCCCACTCCCCCTGCTTGTGTTCCCTCTCTCGCTGTGTCTCTCTCTGTCAAATAAATAAATAAAATCTTTTTTTAAAAAAGCGTCTCACTAATAAATGCATTCTCACAAATAAATAAATAAATAAATAAGCATTAGAGCATAGAGCACATTGCATCATGGAAATTTGTTCATATATGTGTCTTCTCACTAATACGGGAGCAAGGAGAGGACAAGTCTTACATGTCCTTGTATCTGAGACTGCCCCTGGGCATGGCACATACTGAGTGGTCCACACATGATTCCTGAACAGGACACGTATCAGGGAAAACCTTTATGAGTATGACGTTTTCGCCCTGTAGAAGAATGAAAAAGATACTCAGATTTTGGTAGATGGGCCTGGCCCTGAGGCTAGGAGCGCTGGTTTCAGGAAGCAAAGGTAGGGATATAGAGATGTCCTTATCTCCGACCATTTTTTTTTCAGTAGAGATCCCGGAGCTACAACTTATTTGCACTTACACTATAGTAAAAAACAAACAAAAAAACCAAAAACTTCCTCTGACGTACTCTGCCTAGAACCTTTGAAACCAGGCACATTGTTCATTTTAAGAGGCAGCAAAGTCCCTTCCTGAAAGAGGAATGTCCTCTGTCATTAACTCTTCTTTGCATACATTTCCTTCATTTCCCCCTTCATATATAATACACAATTACTCAACATCCACATGAACAGTTATAGACCTTTCTATTTGACTTCTTTTGATTAAAGTGGCCCCAGAAACTTAAGAGCTTATTTATTTCATGAAATCATCTTCAATTTACGCTTCATACCACACTCAGAGAGAGCACAGTTCAGAGGAACCTGTCTGCTGGGGAGAAATCAGAACATTGAGTTCAGACGAATTCTATATTAAACTAGATTTGCATAAATTATTTCAAGATTCTAAATTGGCTTAATTTGTATTCAAGCCTTCCTAAGAACCTTTTACATATGCTTTGGTGTCGCAAAAGGGTGGGTGAGTGTCCTTGCGTGCATTCATTCATTTTTTGGACACACGTATGAAGCAGCTACTATGTGCTAGATGCTTTACTAGATACTAAAGGCATCCAGATAAAAAAGACACGTGGGCTGGGACTCCGAGGAGTTCTTGCACATGTGATAATGTGATAATGTTGTAATAGAGACATGTACCCTAAAGAGGAAGCCACCAGCCTACTTTGGGAAATCAGAGTAGGGTTCGCAGAGATGTGACATTTGAGCTGGAATATGAGATATGAGCCCCAAATTGTTCTATTGGCAAGAGGGCCCCGGCCAGGCGGGGAGGGAGACATTGTTGGCATAGGAGGGAGCTATGAAAAGAGATGGCGGTGTAAACATCATGGTGTGTGGCCAGGGAACGGGGGCTCCTCTGCCTGCAACCCTTGCATGCAGGCTAACAAAGTAGGCTGTTGATGCTATTATCAGATTTCACAGGGACCTGTTTGCCATGCCAGAGCCTTTGGACTTGGTCCTTTTGGCAGCGGGGAGCCACTGAGAGATTTTATGCCAGAAAGAAACATGTCAGATTGCATTCTGTCAGCTTATGAAAATAGATCTGCCCAACAGATCCCCAAATCCCCACTCCTGTATAGTAGAACAGTGTCTCTCAAACCAGGTCCCTGAGCTGTCAGTGGGTGTTTGCCGGTGAAAGAGATCCATGATCACCAAGCTAAGCAATCATTTTCCTTGCTGCAGAACTCCTCAGAGCCTTTAGTCTGTCACTGTGCCATGGGACCTTGGTAGGGAGTTATGGAAGAGGTATGGAAGGTGCCTGAAGTCAGCATGGAGGGGCTGGCCTGCAAATTCTTCGTCCAGGTCCCTGGGCCTATTCGTTTCCTGGTGAAGACTAGTGAAGACGGTTAGCAGGACATGGAATAAATCTCTCTTGCATTTTCAGTCTCCTGAGTCCTTTATTCCTGAGATCACTAGCCTGTCTACTTTGTGCATAGAAGAGCTACCTGCAGAAATTAAGTAAGCAGTTAGGTGCTCTGGGAATGAAGATAGGCCATGGCTCATTGGCGCAGTTGGGCCAGCAGGACTCGGATTCCTCAAGGTGCTGAGAGGTGAGCAGGTACTTCCTCCCCCTTCTGCCCTGTTTTTGAAAGTCTGGCTTTAGCTTTCTCACACTCATGGTATTCCATGTTCTTCTCATCATTCAGACCAGAGCCCTTTAAAATGGAAGCTGGCAACAAAAAGTTAGCTGGGTTAAAGAAGAAAATGTCTCAGACTGAGATCCTAAAGGCAAAGGTTCAAATCTACTTTCTCTTTTCTAATCTTATGCTTCTATCAATGAAGAATGAATTTAACCGAGGCTAGCAATATGCTACCAGCAATGGCTGAAGCAGGTAGGGAGTCATTTTTGCTTACATGACAAGGAGTTCACAGGTGGGCAGCTTCTGGTTGGCTCCCAGGCTGCCCCATGTCAGAACTGTGGACTGGCACTTGATATATCCTTGGTCTTTTCCTCCTGGCTGCAAGATGGCTGCAGCAACTCCAAACACATCCAAACTTCACTTAGAGGAGAAAGGCAGAGCAGCTTCAGGGAGCAGGTAGTTTCTCCTTGCATACTTTCTTCTCATCAGAAAATAAATCTTTCCCAGAACATCCCCTCTGCAGACTCCTCCTTTCACCTCCCTGGTCACAGGTGGGTCAAGACTAAGAGCTGAACAAACTTGTAGAGATCAATGGCTTGTTACTGAACACCTAGACAAAACTGAGATTCTACTACAAGGACAAAGGAATGAAAAGATTTGTGACCTTTCAAAAAAAGACTTAAACAAAACTGTGATTCTACTGCAGAAAAAAAGGGAGCAAAAGTGAATGGCTTTGGAGAGAGTAAAGAAAATTATGCTATACTCACCTTATGTACCCTCATAGCCTCTGTTTCTTTATTTGAAGTGAGTCCCTGCCTCTAAAGTTTGTTGAGAAAACTGAATTGAAGTGGTGCATAATCAATGCTAAAAAATAAACTACTGGAATTTCTCAATGGGAGATCTTTGTTCCTCTGGATGCAATGCTTCTTCTTCTTCTTCTTCTTTTTTTTTTCCTGGTTGCTTTTTTTTTTTTTTACGATTTATTTATTTACTTGACACAAGCAGGGGGAGCGGCAGGCAGAGGGAGAGGGAGAAGCAGGCTCCCTGCTGAGCAAGGAGCCTGATGCGAGGCTCGATCCCAGGACCCTGGGATCATGACCTGAGCTAAAGGCAGTTGCTTAACCAACTGAGCCATCTAGGCACCCCATCTGGTTGCCTTTAAAATAATGTCTTTATTACTGGTCTTGAGAAATCTGATTACAATGTGCCTTGGTATAGTTTTATTCATATTTCTTGTGCTTGGATGCAATAGTTAACTTGGACTTTTGGGCTTACAGTTTCCATCAATTTGGAAATTTTTTTTTTTTAAAGATTTTATTTATTTATTTGAGAGAGAGAATGAGAGAGAGAGAGCACATGAGAGGGGGGAGGGTCAGAGGGAGAAGCAGACTCCCTGCTGAGCAGGGAGCCCGATATGGGACTCGATCCTGGGACTCCAGAATCATGACCTGAGCCGAAGGCAGTCGCTTAACCAACTGAGCCACCCAGGAGCCCCAATCAATTTGGAAATTTTTTGACCAATTCTTGTTCAGATATTTCTTCTCTTTCCCCTACTTACCACCAAGGGACTCCAGTTTCACTTATATTAAACCATTTAAAACTGTCTCATGGCTCACTGAAATCTTTCATTTTTTGGATTCTCTTTTCTTTGTGTGTTTTATTTTGGATATTTTCTATTACCATATCTTCAAGTTCCTTAATCTTTTCTTTGTCAATGTTTATTTTTCCTTTATTCCCAACCAGTGTATATTTTCATCTTACACATTACAGTTTTCATTTCTAGAAGTTCATTATGGCTTTTTTTTATATCTTCCATGCCTCCAGATAACATCTTAAACATAGAGAATACATTTATAATAATGTTTCAATATATTTCTTTGTGGTGCTAACATGTGCCAGTCCTGGGTCAATTTCCTTTGGTTGATTTCTCTCCTAATTATGAGTCATATTGTTCTGCTCCTCTGTATGCCTGGTAATTTTAGATTGGATGCCAGACATTGTGAATTTTGTCTTGTTTGGTGCTGGTATTTTTGCATTCCTTTAACATTTTTGAGCTTTGTTCTGGAATGTGTTTTTATTGCCTTGAAACAGCTTGATCCCTTTGTGTATTGCTATTAAGATTAGGCAGGACTAGACCAGTGTTACTTTAGAGCTAATAATTCCTTACTACTGAGGCAAGATCTACTGAGTAGTCTACCCAAGTCCCCACTCGGGTAGAAAATCATGAGGTTTTCACCCTGCTTCATGGGAACCAACACTATTTCTGATCCTGTGTGAGCACTGGGCACTCTTTCCACTGATCCTCTGGGTAGTTCTTTCCCAGACCTTGATAGTGTCTGCACATGCATGCACTCATCAGCACTCAGCTGAATACTCGAGGGGCACCCTCTCCAGATCTTCAGAATTCCCTCTGTGTGCAGCTCTTCCATTTCTGGAATTCTGTCTTTTCCACTCTAGCTGCCTGATCTCCCGAGACTCCCAGCTCCCAACTCCTCAACTTAGGGAATTTGCTGGGCTTCCCCACCTCTGTCTCTTGCAATGAGAGCTTAACAATCAATCACAGGACTCATTACATTTATTTCTCATCTCTCAGGGATCACTGTCCTTCACTGTTATCTAGTGTCTTGAAAATAATTGTTTCATATGAATTTAAGCCATTTTTAATTTGTTTCACATGAGAAGGTAAATCTCTTCTCTGTTACTCCACCTTGAATAGGAGTAGAAGACAGCTGCCATCTCTCTTGATGATGAATATGTCATTCCAAAAATCTATTAGAGAACCACTTATAAACTGCAGTAAAGAAAACAAGTTCTGGGGCGCCTGGGTGGCTCAGTTGTTAAGCATCTGCCTTCGGCTCAGGTCATGATCCCAGGGTCCTGGGATCGAGCCCCACATCGGGCTCCCTGCTCCGTGGGGAGCCTGCTTCTCCCTCTCCCACTCCCCCTGCTTGTGTTCCCTCTCTTGCTGTGTCTCTGTCAAATAAATAAATAAAATCTTTAAAAAAAAAAGAAAAGAAAAGAAAACAAGTTCTCCCACCTCTTTAGAACAGCTACTTCCTGTAAAGTTTTTTTGTTTTCCTTTTTAATTAAATAACTTACATTTACCTAATACTTCTTCTACAATTAAAGTTTTCCTGCCTACACAAGATTGTTATTTAAGTAGGAGAGGAGATTTTTCTCCATATCCAGTGAGTATTGAGCAAGAGGAAATTATCTGAGCTTCCCTGTTACCTCTGAGAGATTCCCCAGGCTCAAATTGTGAATTGGTTCAAGAAGATTTTGGGAAAAAGTATGTGGGCTGAATATTAATATTGCTCCACACTTTTTACATTTTCCCACAGTCTTTGTCCTATGCTCAGGGACAGAACACCTTGGATGGATAAATAACGAAATTAGTCCAAGATGGCAGTGCATGTATTGTTCTTAGCCATGCCTCTTCAATTTGTAGATACTGAGTGAGACATCTTCTGTTCCCTAAAGAAGATCACAAGTCTCCTGGGGAGAAAACACATAAATAAATCACTCTGATACCACGCAGTGTGCTACATGTTATGAGTAGAGATAAATTGATTTTTGTTGGGATGTGGGATGAAATCTGGAAAGTTCTCTGGGGGAGACACAATTTGACCTGGATCTTAAAGAAAGAATAACGGGTGGGGGTGTTGTTGGAACTTAAAGACTATTGCATGTGACTGAAGTTATAACTGACTCAGTGACCTGATTACACGTGATTCTTGGGCAGAATGTGTATCTTCTAAATTTGACCTCCACATCATCTCACACAGTACGAGGCACTTACTAGGTTCTTACTGATTATAACTGCCTAAAAGGACTTTCTGAGAAAGATGGTATGATATTCTTCTTGGGAATGTTTGAAAGTAAAGATGCTATCCACTGTGGTGAGTCTTTGGGATGGAAATAGTTCCTAATCAAGTATGACTTGACTTCTTTTCTCAACTCTCCATAAAACTTAGAATTCTACCTTCCAGTAGTTATTTCCCGTTTCTGCTTGGTCTATTTGTCCAGATATGAAAAACCATAAAACGCTCAGAGATTGTTACAACCACCTAACCTAATATTGGATACATATGAAGTCATTAAAAACAACAGGATTGATCCCTCTGCAGAGTTGTGGCAGCTTCTCATTGCTGATTATTGTATTGGTCATCAGAACTTAGTACAGGCATATAAATTGAGAAATTCTACTTACCAGATCAAAACACATCCTTATTTGGGCTCCACTAAGAGAATTTTTAAACACAAATTACTTGTAATGTCTGACTGTACAACAAATTCTTTCCATGCTAATGGAGGCATAGCTGTGTTATCTTACCTGGTACTAAAGAGCTCCCCACTATCTAGGCTCCTGAGCTTGACTGCACATCTCAGTAGTTCAGAGTGATTTTGTCAAAATCTTGATTACTGAACTTCACCCGAGACATGCTAATTCAGCATCTGGGAGTAGGGGGATGAGAATTTGGGAATTTATATTTTTAATAAGCTTCTTAGGTAAGTCTGATGTGTAGCCAAGTCTAAGAATTGCATTGGTCCTAATCAGCAGCATTTACAGAAAGTAGCCAAGGACAAAACATGGTCTCATTTATGCTAAGATTCAAGTGGTAACATTATAACAGATCTTAATTATCCAGCTTCAAAAATAGGATAGGTGCTATTAAAAATTTTCTCAAACTTGACCCATTGTTCTCCTGATGGAGATGGTATTATAGTAATTAATGGATTTTTAGGACTTCCAATGGGAAAGACTCTAAATTGTAATCACCATCATGCTATCATACCCTGCTCTCCTTATCCTCAGAGTCTAAATTTTTTGAACCATGGCATCTCTGAATTGGTAAATTAAACATCCATTGAGGATGCCCCCTCTCATCCCAGGAGGGTGAGCAAGGCTCATCCTCTAGGTAAGTTTTGCCAAAGACAACATAAGGAAAGAAAGAGAGACAGAATAAGCAGGAAGTTCAAAGCAAGGCGATATGCTCCTGGACAAGCCAACATCAGAGCAGCAATGCCTTCCTCCTGCAAGGAGCTAGGTCGCCCTGGCTGGCCCGCAGTCTAGGCAGACCCCTGCTGGCCTTCTCTGTCACTGCATGGTTGTATATCTGTGTGGGTGACTGGTGGGGGCCCTGAAGCAAGAAAAGGCTTGTAAGGAGTCAAACAGCTTGTTAAGGTATCCTTGTGGGTGTCTGTATTGAAGTGTCACAGTATGAAGGCTTTTTATTAGCAGCTATTTTAGAATCCTAACACTGAAATGGAACAGTTTCTTCCCTACATGGCATTTCCAGGCCGGCTTCCTCCCTCACAGCCCTACGACAGCATCAGCCATCTCCTAAGGGGGTGGAGAACATGACGCTGGGCTCCTTTGACGGTGGAGCCAGGCTCTGTGGCCCACGCCCTCAGCTCTGGAGATAATTTGGTTCATTCACATGTTGCTGATGACGGGGAAGCGGCAGCGGAGGCTGAGGAGGACTTGCGGCTCATGCCTTGCCTGTGCATATGGTACAGAAAACTTCCTGGGTTTTGCAAGGATGTACAGGGATTGTTGCACAATTTTAAGGGCATAGAGAGAACATGTGCCCCACAGTGAAACTGTGGAGTGAGTTAAATCCAGTATTAGTATGTTTTCTTTTGGCTACTACAGATACTTGAATTCTTCCCAGGTCTTTAAGGGCGGAGGTGAATTTCTTCAGGAAAACTCTTTAAGTTTCATTGTAGGAAGGATTGCAACCTTATAAGACTCTCCTTAATGTCTTAGAGGGTTGATGTTGGGTCTTGTAAAGAAGACTAACATTTACTGGCCTCCTGTTATATTTCAGCCTGACATGTAGCCTTCCCACCCATCTTTAACAATATAGACAAGGAGAGTAATATTCAGAGACGTAAAGTCACATTCCTGAGATGCCACAACTTATCCGGATGGCAGAGCTGGCATCTGAACTCCTGTTCTCGAAGGAAAAATACAAATTCTTCTCACTTTGAACTCCCTGATGCCCTCAGGCTCGTCTATCTTCTCTCTGCAATTGGAACATTATCACCTGGTAGATCCACAGAGCTCTGCCCATAGTGGTCATCACAGGTTCATCTAGGATAGTGGCTCACTATGTAGGAAAAGTCCTAAAGCTTTATTGGCTGGAGAAGGAAAAGGGATACTTTAAATTTCTGAACCATAACATTTTAGACCAGGAAGGGGCCTCAGAAAAGCCAATCTGACCTTCTTAAGGAGGGATTCCGGAATCTTTCCAGATTCTAAATCTGGCTAATATGCCAGGGAACATGGAACCAACAGACAGCAGACCTGGATCTATTCTCATCTGCAATATGTTTGCAGTGTGTGACTTCAAACAACTCATACTTTTCTGAACCTGACTTCCCGTCTTAGTTAAATGGTAAAGAAGTCTGCCTGCTACCTGGTGCTGTCATGAAGCCACAATGGAAAGTGTAAAGTATATAAAGCTGAATCCTGTGGCATATGCTGGGCTCTACCTTCCACGTGTGGAGGAATGCTATCTTAGATAAACATCCTTGGATCTAGGATGAGTTCCTAGAAATGTGAGTGCTGTCCCAGATCTTTATGGAATAGTCCCAGGATGTTGCCTTTGGGGCACATGCATTGACCATCACCCTTTCCATCCCTTCATGTCTCCTGAATTCATGCCCTACCTCCCATGAGTATCTTACAGTCACTTTTCATACACTGTTGGTCTAGCCGTGAGGGTTATGAGGTCTTTGAGAACGTCAAAGGACTTCCCTCGATCCCTCCTGCCTGCTGATCTGAACTCTGTGTTCCTACTACTATGCCCTTAAAGGCAACGTTAGCTGCTACCAGAGAAGCACATTTTCATTTCTATGTGATAGGCTTCCTTTGTCTCTTTGTGGTTGGCCCAGGACTATCCCTCGCTTACCTCTTGTCAGTTATGAGTCATAACTATCTGCCTGGGCATGAAACACATGTCATAAAGGGAAACCATGGTAGCATAAACCACACACACTGCAGCCTGAGTTGACTTGGACAGCACGGGACTAGCCTCTGCCCTTCAGCAGTCTGATGAAGCCTCCTCCAAATAAGACTTTAAGTGCATAACATAAAGCACGAAGAGTTACAGAGGAACACAATCACACTGCAGTACACTTATAATATGTCAATGATGTGGTATTATAATGCATGTGTTTTTGTTAAACCATTAAATAATGAGATCTGGTGGTGGGTCTAATAACTCTATAATTTCAGAGTGATGAACACAAATGATGTTTTGAGATATCTGTGACAGCAATAATGTGATATGATAGTATCTAATTCCTATAGGTGACAACTTCACATACGTTGCTGATACTACTGTGGTTTGTTGTCCGTGTTCATAACTGAAGGAAATGCTAGCTTTTTGGAGGGATTAGTGAATATTAGAAGCAATCCAAGTTTATAGAACCCTGTGAATTCTATCCATGAATCCCTGAAGGGTGAATGCATTATAAGTAAAGTTCTACCTTAGAGCACTGTAGAACAGAATGCAGAAATGCTCATTCATCAGGCACAATAAAGTCCTGCTGGCTGAGAACATTCTAGAGCATCTGAAGCATGGAGGTAAGGGGTGGAGATAGTGTAAAGAATATAGACCTAGAGCCAAATTCTAGTTCTACCTCTTGCTGTGTGACCTTGCACAAGTCACTTAAGGTCACAACATTCAATTTCTTCTACTGTTAAATGGCAATCATCCTAATGCCTTCTCAAATTGTGTAAAGATTCAATCGCTTTAACCAATACCTACCTCACAGTGGGCATTTTACATGTCAGCTATCATCATTATAATTATATATGAACATTTAAAAGAGTATCTCAAAAAGAAATGGTATAACAGTGAATCAGTCCTGGGCAGGGCAGTGGTGAAACTGGGCATGCACACACTGGTGTTTGACGAGCTGCGAGTTCAGCCCACGCTTCTCTACCTCTCAAGGATCCTCTGGGGGACTTTGCCAAGAGTCTTGTTGAAATCAATATACTTCATGCTCACGGCAATCTCTCATATCCCATCCCAACAGGAACTGGATGATCCTTTGCTATGACTTCACCTTAATGAACCTGTACTTGCTCCCAGTTATCACCACTTCCTTTTCCATGTGCTTTCAAACCACCTTTAAATAGTTGCTGTGAAAATTCAGTCTGGGACAAAGGTCATGTTTGGTTATCAGTTGTTTCTGGAATGCTACTTCTTTACTCTCTTTTGAAAATCATATCAACTTTTGTCCCTGTCCCTTTATCATCTTCACTTCTTTGTTTCTTCGGTTCCCACTGTCTGTGTGGATGCCAAACTTAATATTGCCAAGAGGAGGAGGCTGGGGAACTGGTTAACAATGCCTAGAGACACACAGTCTTTTAAAAACAACCTTGAGCTTTCCACTTACCTCCTTTGGGTTTCAGATTTCTCTTGACCACATTTGTTCCACCTTTTCCAGATTGAAGATCGGGTCCCTTGATGGAGTAGAGAGAATTGAAATAGAAATTACATAGTCAATTCACTCAACAAAGGCTTTTGAACAATTTATGTGCAGTAGGAGGGAAAAAGTAAGCAAAGATAGACATGTCTCAGCCTAGTGGAGCTAATGATCCAGTTGGAGAGCTAGGCATAGACCAGATAATCTCAATATATGTAAATAATAACTGTGATACGTGTCATGAGGCAGATGTCCTGAGGTCTGTAGGAACCTACAATCAGGGGAATCTGACCTGGTATAAGAGTTCCAGAAAGACCGAGGGAGGGCATCTTTGAGCTGAGTCCTGCAACTTGGTTTAAGGGCCAAAAAAAGGAGGGACATACACTCCAGGCAGAGGTAACCACAGGTAGGAAGGCCATGTGGCAGGAGAAGCAGATCATGGTAAAGGAGGGCCAGTGTGCTGGACACAGAGCATGAGATGTAAAATCCACCTGGAGAAGCAGAAAGGACTAAGTCACATAGGACCTTGTCAGCCACGCTGAGGATTTTTCATTATCATGAAACAGTGGCACACTGCTGAGAGTTTTAAGCAAGATGTGGGATGGTGCAACTCCAGAAAGCCAGAACAGCTGTAAGCGGGTAGGCTCAGGGGCTCTTGCAGAAGTTCAGGAGATAGACAATAGAATGGCAGTGAAGGGAGCTAGCAGTAGAAACAGAGCCAAGTGAAGAGATTTCTAAATTATTTAGGAGGCAAAATTGCAGGGCCTGGTGGCGGATTGGGTATGCAAAGTGCGGAGCAGAGGAAATCAAGGAAGTGACATAGATTTCTGACCTGCATCGCTGGACAGACAGTGGTATCATTCACTGTCCTGGTTTTGGAATGGGCTGAGGAGACACCAGGGATTCAGTCTGGTACATGGAGAGTTTGAAGTCATTTGAGCCATCTGTATTTCAAGGACGTCTCTAACAAGCATGGGAACACTCAGAGGAGGGTGATCAAGAAGTCTGGGACCAGGCCATAGGAGGAATAAGTGAGGGAGCTAGGGACACTGGGACAAGAGGGAGGAAGACCCAGGTGTGAACACATTAGCTGTCTTCTGCTGGCCAGAACTGAGACCATTGGGTAGAAGTTTCATGAAGCATATTTGGCACAACATGAAGAGGAATTGCCTGAGAATGAGAGCTGTGACACGGGCTGCCTTTCCAAGAGATCAGCTTCTTGTCACTGGACGAAGTGTCCAAGCACAGGCTTTCTGTCTTCCATGACACACTTCCACGAAAGGAGTCAGTGTTGTGTAAATTGTGTTCTGTGGACCCCAGTATTTTGTGGAGTGGCTTCAGTGACTGGCTCTATAAACAGCTGATTTCTGATTTAAATGCCACCTGATGATGTGTACTATAACCATTAATATTACTATTAATACTATATGCATTATAACCATTAATAAAAACTAATGGAAACCAACATGCTTGGATAGGTTGTATAAATAATTTTAACACATTTGGCAACAGCCAAACTTTAATGTGCTTTTGGGGTTTGATCTACAATACATAAGTGTTACCAGTTTGAAATTCTAGAAATAAACTCGTAGTGATACAATGCATTTTTATTTGATTTAGTTTGGGACATTTGGTTTTAAGAATGTACGTGCTGTAAAGAACTTGTAAAAAGCTCTACAACTCGAAGATTCCATGATTTTTTATTCTGACAATTAAAATCAGGTATCATATTCTCATTTCTGTAAATTATTTTAGCCCGAACAAAATGAATAGGAACAGATGTGTTGCACAGGGAGAAATTTATGAAACACTCTGCTTCTGGAATCAACTATGGTTCAGACTCACCCTATGCCTTCCAATAAGCCCTCCTTCTACACTCTCCTTGCTTCTTTCAGACTTGCCAAACTTCATTGGAGCTTTCAAAGGCAATCATGGACTATTCTCCAAAGTCTGAAGCTTAGTATCTCATTATACTTATGACATAATTATTTAAATAGCATAAGGACCGTGCTCAACGATTTCTCCATGTCACGGGGAGGAGAATGCCCAAATGTTCACGGCTTTGAAGTACAACTGACTGTAAATAATGAAGTGGCAGTAGTTAAGAGGAAAAGGGGAAATGGTAAGCAGTTCAGGGAAACCCAGAGAATGTTTGATTAAACTTTTCACCAGATGACTGCCTCACTGTTCCCCAGACTCTCAGTAGAACTCACCAACTTTGCAGTAGAGAAAACATTCACCCAAGGACACAGCTGGCCATGACAGTCTTCCCTGTTGCTCCTTCAGAGCTAGAACACCTAGTGTGTCCTCCAATACTCCTGCGGGAATGAACAAGAACATGGCGGCCCATTTCAGCCCCTCACTCAACATTCCAGGTTCTTCATTCCCCAAAGCATATGCCTCAAAACTCTCTCAACTGAGAAACAAAGTTGGTCGGCTAACGAACATAATACTCCCATTATATAATGAAGTCAATGACCTGTAGTTACTTGAGCCCAAAGTGTCCTAAGTAATGATTTCTGTGCATTGAGTACCACCCAGGTGATCTGCATGTCATCTGGGCAAACTCGAACCTCCTTGGGCCTCAGAATGTGGATCTCAGTTGCGAAATGAGGACAGTGTTTATGTCAGATGACTTCTAAAGTCCTTTTGGCTTTAAAAGTCTGAGCTCAATTTCCAGTTGCACTGGATTAAATAGAAATATCCTCTGCACAGAGAAGACTGAAGATCAGTTCTTAGAGAATGTACCAATCTGGCAAAAATAAAAAATAAAAACACAGCCACAGTTGAGTTCTTCTGCATGAGGTAAAGTTTTTTGCTTTAATTGTATTTTTAAAAATTTCTTTGTTTCTTGCTCATTGGCCCACTCCATGAATCATTTAGAATTTTTTTTCTGGATGCGTCCATCTCCCGGCCTTACAGATAAGAGGACTCGGTGGTATTATCTTCTACCTTTTTCTCTCTTAGAGGACTATCTCTATATTAGTCAAAGAAGTTTTTTTCATCAATTAGTCTTACACAGACCTTCATGGTTTCTTTGTCTTGGGTGTGTGTGTGGATGGAAATACATAAAATAGCAATGGAATGCACAGGTATGTAAGATACCATAACATCTTCTTAATGACAGACATAATTGCTAGCATGTTATAGATCAATATTACCTGTGGATAGCCAGAGCCTCTCCTCATGACAAATATCGTAGCAGGATAAGGAGACAAAGGAACCAACGCAAACACAATCACGAGATGGTCCTTATGCAACAATACACCAAGGGCACGTGCCTCGTGTTACTTGGTGGAGTTCAAATAAGTGAAATACTGTCAACAGTTGTCAATGTGCTTCCTAAAGATCTGGTTTATGAATGACAATTTAGAGCTTCAGAAGGTTAAAGGCCTTGCCCAACATGGAGCCAGATAGCCCGAGAGTTCTCGTTACATCTTTAAAGCATAAATCGGGGAGGACTCTGATCTTATCACTCCGCACACTGCCTTTCTAGAGAACCATCATTTTTCCTTCAGCATGGAGACCGAGCAGGATGGAGGGTGAGATGTTTTTGGTAGGAGGTCTCTGGTTTACAGTAGAGACTTTTTTCCATCCACCAGCTTGGTTCAGTTTCTCAAATGAGGTGAAGAACATTCTCTCTTCCCTTGGTTCCTGCCTCCTGTAGGTCAGCTGAGAACTTCCGAGGGGAGGTGATGTGTCCTCTTCTCGCCACAGCTCTATCTGCTGGCTTCAACTTTCCCTTAGCAAGCTCAAGGAAGTCACTGGCAGTTTGGGGGTTAAGAGCAGCAGGCTTAGACATCCCCTGGGTGTGGCACGTTTCCAGGAAAGAAAGCTCCAAAAGGAAAGAACAGTGTGGGAAAGAAATGTCCACTTGAATGAGATCAGGATGTTCTGAGCCCTGTCCTGGTGCCGCGCGCCCGGGGCTGCAGCTTGGCAGTGCCAGAAGGCACTCATTGTTGCGGGCGGCTCTGGGTGCACCTCGGAAGGCAGCTCCGGTCCCAAGGGAGTACACACACACACAAGCAGTTGCGGGCAAAGAAAGGCCACCCAGGGGGACTTCTCAGAGGAAGGAAGGTTCTTTTGAGGAGTGGTCAGTGAGACATTCTTACTCTGGGACTCATGAGAAGGGGAGCTTTTTTTCCTCTTTCTCAAAATGCAAATCGCCTCTGTCCTTGGAATAAGAAGATGGGTTGCTAGGCAATTGCTTCGAAACAAGCGTTCCCCCTGCCCCTTTTTCCTGACCCCTAGAACAATGGAGACTTTTCAGCAAATGGAACCAAGATGGAGAAAAAGACATGGCAAAAATAAAAAAAAAATGGAACCAGAGATTATGGAAGGTCTGGCTTGTAGAGTAGGGGAAGAAAAAATGTAATATTAATAAGTTGTGCTCTCGGCAGAACAAGGGGGTTTCATTTCTTCCCTTGTTATCACCAGCCAAGTGGTATGGGCAATGAGCAGCCACTGTCCCTTGGTGATCCCATTTGTAATGACTCGGGTGACCCTGAGTGTGTGATGTGATCAACAGTTAATTAGGAGTTCTTGGGCCTCGGTCTCTCAATCAGTGACGCGATATTCAGATTGTATTTTGAAAAATAATCTGTTTAGCAATTCTCATGTTATGTTAGTTCCTGTCAGGGTTTTGATACGAAAAATGTAGCACACTGACATGGAGTAATAGAAATATTTGAATAAAAGGACAATTTACAAAGGTGTAGATAGGCTTTAGGGAAACCACAAGAGATGGTGTTGGACCCCATCACCCTTGGACCCCATCCAAGTGACAAGGGGAGGGAGTGGTTACCTGAATCAGGAGGGGTGGTTACCTGGAGAGTTGCCTGACAAGAACGTCGATGTGGTAGAAGCCTGCAGCCGGCCTGTGATGACTCCAGATCCAGTGTGTCCCATCCTTTGAACCCAGTGGGAAGCTAGAAGACGAGAAGACTGAACCCAAGTGTATGAGTCAGCTCGGGCTGCCATAACAAAATACCACAGACGGGGTGGTTTAAACAACAGAAATTTATTTCCTCACAGTTCTACAGGCTGTGAGTCCAAGATCTGGGTGCCAGCATGTTTAGTTTCTGGTGGGGACGCTCTGGCCAGATGGCCGCCTTCTTACTGTGTCCTCACATGGTGGAGAGACAGAAAGCAAGCTTTTTGGTGTCTCTCTCTCTCTTCTTATGAGGGCATCAGTTCTACTGAATCAGGGCTTCACCCTTATGAAACTCATTTAACTTGAATCGGCTCCTTAAAGGACCTCTCTTCAAGACCATCATGTTGGGGGTGCGGGTTGGAGTTTTGTCAGAGTCTGCTCCGACTGCTGTGACAGGATACCGTGGACTGGGGGGCTCACACAATGGAAGTTTATTTCTCAGAGTCTGGAGATCAGGGTGCAGCATGGTCAGGTTCTTGGTGAGGGCCCTCTTCTTGGTTATGTCTTTCCGTGGCCTTATTTTGGATGTGCATGCAGAGAGAGAACGATCCCTTGTCCCCTCTTTTTGTAGGGGCAGTAATCCCATCATGAGGGCCCTGCCTCTTAATACCATCCCACAGAGGCGAGAGTTTCAACATATGCATTTTGAGGGGACAAGCTTCAGTCCCTGGCACCAAGTAATAGTTTAAAGTAGACATTCTGAAGACCACAGGGCTAGCACCCTAAAAGAATCAGAAGATCTCCCTGGGAAGCTTACAGCAGGATTTTAATGTACACATTCGTGCAAGGCCTGATATTATCTTTACCTCTTAGTGGAGCCAACTAAAACATTGCAAGATCAGGTGACCTGTCCAGAGAATGAGCATGAAGGACACATGCTGGCCAACTTGTTTTGTTTGACAAGGGTAGTGAGGCCACTGTATTCCAAAAAAATCTATACTTATGACTAGAGAACTCTGTTATCCATCAGCAGGGTTTCTTTGGCTTTTGTTCATTCTAAATGCCTGCATGGTGAAAGCAATGTTATAAAAACAATTTTGAAATTTTAAGAGAAAAACTCAAGGATCCCTAAACCCGGATAATTGCATTTATGTATTTGTACACACAATTTTCTTGTAGCGTTTGTATGTATGTGTGTATGTATATATATACACACATACACCTCTGTCTGCACACATGTATGTGTAGTTGATTCTTGCTACTAGTGGTAGTCGTGCTCTATAAACTCACCGCAAACACTGACTTAGTACATACTGAACCGTTGCTCCTAGAAGAAATACAGGGTTAGGTTCTTGTGAACCTCTGGCGACAACATTTTTCATCAGCTGATCAATGCATAATCTTGTTTTATGTGTGTGTTTGTTTAAAGACACTTTATTTAACATACACCATGGATTCATTAACTTTGACCTCAAAGCCAACAGCCCTCTATCTCATGCCTGAAGGCAGCTTATCTAACACACATATTTTCTCTGTAAGATACATCATATCTTCTTGTCCTTAGGAATGCTAAACGGCATTGAACATTATGCTTGCAGGCCATTTTCAACAGTGAAATCGCCAACAAAACCCATAAGAAATGCAAAAAAAAAAAAAAATTAGATGGGGAAAATTAGATGGGGCACTAATTAGATGGGGAAAAGGATGCTCATTTATAGCGTGAGACCTAAAACGAGAAGGCAGAAGAGCATCACCTTATCTGACTCAAAATTGTCCCTGCTCAGCGAAGGTCTGTGAATGACTGTGAAAGCACCATGAGTATCGATTTGGGGGTTACAAATAAATTTTAGAGAGTAGGAGGATTTTCAGACACAGAGTCTCCAAATGAGCATCTGTGGTATATACGCTGTGTATATGTACACGTGCACACACATTATGTAGTTGTGATCACCTTGATCTTACGATGCTTATTCAATTTTACCTGGTCTTTTATTATAAACATTTTTCTTGAATGATCATTGTGTCATGATCATTTTTTGATGGTTAAGTAATATTCCTTATGGTTGAGCTACCAAGGTTAGCCTACTTGTTTTCTACTATTGAACTTCTAAATTTTTCCTTTCCTTACTATTTTAAATAACTGTGCAGAGAGCATGATTGTATGTAGGACTTTTTTCTTTTTTTGAATTACTGACTTAGGATAAGCTCCTAGTAGTGGACTTACAGAATCAAAGGATCTGAGCATTATTACGACTCTTGATCTATGTTGTCATCCTGCTTTTAAAACAATTGCACGGAAAAAAAAAATAATAAAATAAATAAATAAATAAATAAATAAAACAATTGCACGGGATCTATCAGTATATGAATATTGCTAACCATCCATCCCTGTGTGTCTTGGTGGCATCCAACCCTGAGAAGATTGGTGATTAAACTAAAAGTTTTGCAAATTCCTAAATAAAACACTGTCTCCCGGGTGCGAACCTGGTTCCCCTTGGTTATTGGTGCATGATCTCTGTCCCTCTGACTGTTGATGACTTCCTTCGGGGCAAGGCAGAAAGTCAATAGCCAACGAGGTCTTTTACCCACCTTGCCAGCACAAAGGGCAGAGGCTGAATGTGGGCCGCACATCTGAGGCAGGGCATGCCGGGTTGAACTTGGGTAGCGTGTCCAAAATGGAACCTCAAAGCATGCGATGCTGAAAATACCCCTCAGGGTAGAGGTAAATGCAGAACCTTTGAGGATGAAGACAGGGTTTAGTGAGTCAAACTGTGAGAGAGCCGGTAGTCCAAAATAAATGCTTCAGATACACATGCCAGGTTTTTATATGCATTTAGGTGATGCCTTCGTTGGCAGGGCTGGAAAGGACAAATGGCAAAATCAACCACCGTCCAATTTTTCTAACCCATTCTTATTTTCCTTGCGTAGATTCTCTGCCTCTGTGCTTCCAATATTTATGTTTTGAAGTCCTGATTTTTTTTTTCTTTTAAGTGAATAATCCCTTAAAATACGTGGAGGTGTGTGTGTGTGTGTGTGTAATTACTCATGTATATGTAATTAAGCAAATATTTTTTCCTAATCTGTTGTTTTTCCGTTTTCTTTTGGAAAGAAAATAGAGTTTATTTAATCTATATTTCAAGTTGTATAAATATTGGAGCTTGCTGATTTTTTCGTTATTTTCTCAAATCACTTGAGAAAGCATGATACCCTGGCATCCCTTTTTTTCGTAAGTGAGATAATTGTATTTTTTAAATAGCATTTCACTTCGGCCATTATGTCCACAGGATAAAAAAGAAGGAGTTTTAGAGAGAGAACTTATTTCAAAATGTCTGTGTTTTGAATCATTTAGCAGTTTAACCTTTAAAATGATAGTTTTGGGTTTTTATTGATTAGTCTGAAGAGAAGTCTATGTGGCCAAAATAATTAAATTGGCTTAGCCAAGAAATTAGCTAATTCAATGGGGGAAGAGGATATCAATCCAGTTGATTGATTGGTATCATGTGGAACAACTAACCAAGGGATTTAATTTCTTTCGCGCACATGCCGCAGGATATAAAGACGTTGGGTAACTAACACCTCTCTGGTACACGGAATAGCTACTGTTCAACATTCACACGGCCTTTCAGTCTAAAGGAAGTCATTTGTACGCTTTGACTTAAAAATCACCTCAAAGATAGACTGTATCCTGTAGCAAACTCCATTTCACAAAGATATGTGTACAAAATGTAATGATACATAATTGTTTATCAGAGGGGAGAGACAACATGGGGTTGAGCAAATTACATAGATTTTCTTTCTCAGAGCCCTAGTAGAGTCTTCCTTTCTCCTTTCTCATTCTACCCCCTCCCACCCCCATCCAGGCCACTGTGGTTGGGTGAAGCCTGAGTAGGGAAGTGGGAAAGCATACTTCCTCTTCTGACCCCCCTGAATTAGGTGTTGAAGTGTGGTCATTTCACAGATGTATGCGCTGAGATATAAAGGTCCCTTAAGCGCTCCCAGTAGTTCTAGTCTTAAAAATTACTCCCTACTTGCCCTTTACCAGCATCTTATACCAAATTGCTGTCCTTTAAGTTTATAATCAGTTCTGTTCCCATGATTTCTTGAAAACTTAATGACCCCAAGGTCAGACTGATAGAGAGAAGCAGCATAAAATGAAATATGCAACCACTTACGCACAGGCCCCATCCTGGGATCAGCATCCACAGCTTCCAGGATGAAACCACAGAGCACCTGTTGTTCTTTGAAAAATATCTTGAAAGACAGCTGTCAAGACTTCCATCAGGGGAATGCAGGCCTTCACCATTATTTTAATTGTTTGACTATAAACGACTCTCTTTGAACCACTGAGCCAATTCTAGTTAGGGAAATTGAGGTCAGTTACATTTCTTTCTTTTCTTTGAAAATAAGTACCAACCATTTGAAGAACTCAGTGATCAAAGTGTTCTTCAATTTAAAATTTGGAGTAGTGTGTAAAAAGTGACCGAAGCTGTGTGAGCCTGGATCCCACTGGAACTGGGCATCTGTATGATCGACCCCTAGAAAAGCTCAGATTTCCACTGTCAAGTGCGAAGGACTAATGATCTTAGCAGCCCATCCGCCAAATTGCATGATGAGAATGGGGAGCACAATCGCCATCATGTTAAATGCAGCAGTCTATTGTGAAGTAAAGGCTAGCCTTATTTGCGCAGGAATTACAGACAGATTGAATGAACCCTTGCTAGTAAAACTCTTTCTGTCAGTTAACACTTGCTGAGAGGCAGTGGGACAGTGGGTTTAGAAGCTGGGCCCCTGGAGTCAGGCAGACATAGGGTTTTTTTCTTGCTGACCACATGATGTTAGGAAGGTTGACTGTCCCTTTAGAGCCTTAGTTTCCCTATCCAAGACTGTGAGAACAGTATTACATATCTTAGAGTTGTTGTAAGGATTGAATGAGATCATTTATTATTAGCCTCCTTATTCTAGGGCAACGGTTCTCAAACTTTGATGTACATGGGAGTCACCTGCAGGCCTTGGTAGAACAGAAGGCTGGCCGCACCCCCAGTGTTTTGGTTCAGTGGGGCTATGGTGGGGTCCCAGGATGTACACCTCTTCCAAGTTCTCACGTGAAGCCCCTGGTGCTGGTCTGTTGACCCCTCGCTGAGAACCACCGTGACTGTTTACAGCACGTATTCAGATTTTTAAAAAATCAACTGTAGTTCATGAGGAGGTAGTTCATATGTAAACCGGAAAGAGCTTGTTGAAAGACAAGGTACCTAAGCTTTAGGCTTCTCCATGCCGCTAATTCATTGCATTGCCACAGGAAAGCCTCTTAGCCTCTCCGCTTCGTTTTTTGTTGTCTTCTGGCTGTATTTTCAGCAGGTTGTGGTGGAGAGCACATGAAAGAACATGCTTTATGAAGAATTTTAACGGTATGAGTATCTTAAACAGTGAGAGAGGAGAGTTGCTGCCACTAGGCTCTGAGCCTGACTTGGCCCGCCTGCCAGAGACATGCCTTAGGCTAAGCCACTAGTACAAGACTACGCCTCCTTAGGAAAAGGAGGTTAAAACAATCACCTATCTGTCCTTGCAAAGGTCATCGCAGAAATAGCCAAGCCCTTTGTTGATAGATTATTTTTAGATAAACCAGGCACCTAGGGAGTTACTAACCAGGGATAAACCAAACTCTTGATGTTATTTTAGTGTCCTTTTCCATGATGGAAACAAAGCAAAGTTGCCCTTTTGGAAACTCTGTAATTTTTTTACAGATTTTATTTATTTATTTGAGAGAGAGAGGGACATCACAGAGGGAGAGAGAGAGAGGGAGAAGCAGTCTCCCAGTGGAGCGGGGAGCCTGACACGGGGCTTGATCCCAGGACCCTGAGATCATGACCTGAGCCAAAGTCAGGTGCTTAACTGACTGAGCCACCTGGGCACCCCAAAACTATGTAGTCTGTAACTCTATTTGGAAGAGCCATGATCAGCTGGCTGAAGTGACTGATGTTTATTGAGTCTTACCGAGGACGGACCCCTCTGAGCATGTTATAAGTGCTACTCACAAACTCTGCCCTATGAGTCAGTGAGTACACGGGCCCCTCCTGGAAAGGTGAAGAAGCTCTACCTGTAGTCACATAATCAATAAATGCTGTAAGCCCAGATCTGAACCTACAGAGTATTCACCGCACAGCCTAAGATCTTCACCGTTCCTCTGCCAAAAATCTAACTGGGAGTAGCCTGCCTTTTTGGCTAAGCAGCTGACTTATTAAGAGGGATATATACCCACTAATTAATCTTTAGGCTAGTTGTTTGGTATAAATGTGGATATATGTTATGGTGGTATCTTCCTGAAGATTAATATCTACCCTCCTTGAATTGGTTGAGCATACATTGAGATACGGTGGAATATTTTAAGGTGCAGGATTCATTTGCATAGAAGTAATATTTTTGCCAGCATCACTGGGGGCAAAGAGAACTTTCATTAATTCCGCCAACGTCTATGAAGGCTCTCTGTCAAGACAAATAGGACAGGCCTTCAAGGAGCACTCCGTTTAGTTAAGAAGTGGGACTATTCGGTGTTTTTGCAATTTTTCTGTGGCAGTTTCAGAGATGAATTATAAAGCCAGAAAGGGTGGGAAAGAGGAGGAAACAAGAAGAGGATGTGGGAGGGGCAAGGAAGACTGAGAGAGACTGGTCTCCTGGACTCTTTGAATTTCTGACGAGCGGATCCATGCAGCTGGGGCTTTAATTACACAGAGAAGCGCTCTGTGTTCTTTGCAGAACCACCCCCCCCCCCCCCCCCCCCCAGCGCTGTAAAGGTGGCTGCTCTCTGTAAGGCAGGAGCAGGTTAAATTACAGTTATTATCTGGTCTCTATTTGAAGGCCAGAGATGACTACCACTTAACAAGCAGCCCTCCAGCCAAATTATGAAGTTCTTGAACCCTCCCCAGTTCAGTCTGACAGTAATTCTTTGGAGAGACGCTCCAGTCACCACTGCAACTGTTTTTGCCTCCTTCAGAATTTCTTCCACTTGCAATAACTATGAGCTTCTTGGTCATCAATGCACCTCGTCCGTTGGTAGGCTTAATTCCATTAGATCTACTGAAACTATTTGATAAGTTATTGGAGCGAGCAAGCAAGAGACAAAAATAGGGATAGAGAGAGAGGAAGAGAAAGAGAACTTGTGCCCATAACTGGGGATCCCACTGTTTGCATTCACTAAGCCCAGAGAGGTAATTTTAATTGAACTGTTCTACTCAGGACATTCTTAGATGTATTCAAAAACCCTGCAGAAGTATCCTGGAGGTTAGAAGGGAGCATCTTAGGGCGCCTGGGTGGCTCAGTTGGTTAAGCAACTGCCTTCGGCTCAGGTCATGATCCTGGAGTTCCGGGATCGAGTCCCGCATCGGACTCCCTGCTCGGCGGGGAGTCTGCTTCTCCCTCTGACCCTCCTCCCTCTCATGCTCTCTGTCTCTCATTCTCTCTCTCTCAAATAAATAAATCTTAAAAAAAAAAAAAAAGAAGGGAGCATCTTATATCGGGCTTTGAAACACTGGCGATTTCACTAAGGAAATGTGAAGTCAATGAGCTGGTGCTGTTTCTGGAGAGGATGATGGAGAAAAAGATCACACTATCTCCTGTAAATGAGATCATAGATTTGAAATCTTTTGATATGAAAGAGTGAGGGTTTGAGACTCCAAGTGGGTCCAATTTTGCATTCAGAGTGAAAAGAAATGATTAGGAAGTTCAGCCTGCTGAAAGGGCATTATTGCAGTTTTATGTTAATTAAGCACCAGGCTATAAATTGTGAGGGCTCTCATCAATATCTGGTCAATAACTGGTTTGCCTGAAAGAGGCAATGATCCGGGGACTACCTTTAGATGACTCAGCACATGGACTGCGAAACAATTTCATAAAATAAATGGAGAAGAAACCCCATCCCATTTTCCTTTTTTAAGTTTGGATAATGCAAGTAGTATTGTTCACTCAGTGCAGAGATGTCAATCTAACGCTCAGTCCTTGGAGAAAGCAGAGAATACATATTTTCTTTCTTCTAGTACTTAAACTCCCTCCTTCTCCTTTTCCTTACATCCCTCCCTCTTAGCCTCACATTCAAAGCTCATGATTCATTTTTAAGGAATCAAAGGGCAGTGAAGCATTAAGAATGAAAAATCAGTAACATCAAGTCAAACAGTGTAAAAGTTATTTTTCCGAGCAGAGGCTTTAACTAAGCAATGGCCCGTGTGAGCAAATAATTCTGTTCCCACTTTCCTCTTTACATAAATTCTTCTTGATTGCTGTGCTCACCACTACTAAATTACACTTACGATGCAGAACATACAGTTTTTAATTTATTTTTACAACAAGAATATTAGTAGTGGAACTTCTGAACTTCCATTTTATTTTTTAAATGATTCAGGTCTGCATGTAATATTTATCTATTTGTACTTCAAAGTCGTGAATTTCTCATTTGATTCCTTACAATACCGCAGTGACGCCCTTAGCATAATTACCATGATGTATTTATTATCCATCAATCAACAAATGCTTATTCAACCCCTACTGGGCACTGTGGGGGCATAGATGTGCACCCAATACAGTTCCCACTCTACAAGGAGGAATTTATTTTCTTCTTTACTGCATGTATGTGACATGTAACACTGTGTAAGTTTAAGGTGTACAGCATGTTACTTTGATAAATTTATATATTGTGATATGATTATAATATAGAAGGGTTTTAATCTAGTGGGAAAGAAAAAGAATATCCATAAGGTGATGACAGCACAAAAGTTTAATCTGGTAAGTGGTTTCTTCAGAAAGAGTAAATGTTAGATGCTCCCCCGGGTTGGGGGTTTCGTAGAGCGCTACCAAGAAGGCTGAGCTTTAGCTGGAAGGCTGGTCAGAAATTGACAAGGTCCAGAAGAGACCTGAGTACGTTTCCCCAGGAAGCACAGCCCCGGCAAACAGAGGCAAAGGAGGCGCCACAGACAGACTTCCATGGCTGGTGCCCAGGGCTCCACTGGTGAGAGGTTTCTAGAAAGCACAAAACCCTTACATAGGCACCCTCACCCCAGACAGGGTTGGCAGAACCTTGGCGATGCCATCAGTGAGCAGCCCACAGGCCGAGATGCTGAGGAGCTGAGGGTCCCCAAGTGGCTTATTTGACCACATAAGATGAGCTGAGATGACAGATCTCCCTGATCTAAGCTGGATTCAAATCTGAAGCTTGGATCTACACGGAACTGTGCTGTCTTGGAGCTGGTATAGGAGTAACCTCATTTTCCAAATGCAGATATCTAGGATCAGAAAACACAGGCAATGTGGCTCCTTAGCAATAGTAAGTCACCAAACTAACCTTAAGAAAAAAGTATTAGGACTCAAGTAGTAAAATTAAAACTTCTTGTACAGAGGTACCTGCCCACCCCTACTTACCTCCCTCCGAGGCAATATTTTGTTTCTTGGTTACATGGCTTTTGTTTTTGGCAGGAGATACATTGATACGCGTCTCAGAAGAATCTCCTTTTGCATTTTCTTCTCCGTCACCACTACAAAATCCTGTTCTCTTCCGCATTCATTCATCCATCCACGTCTTCATGTATTTATGAAGCAAATATTTACGGAATGTCTATTTTGTTCCAGACATTCTGCTTTCCATCCTTATAATCTATTGTGTAGGTTATAGTACATGTGAGAGGAGACCTCAAAATAACAAGCCCTTGAAAATACTGTTTAGCTCTTGACATTCAACCCATCTTGGCAATTAAATAAAGGCATCTATATGTAATAACCAATTGCATAACTTCTAAAACTGCATTTGATCAAATCTTTTTTCAGGAACTTCCAAATAACGCATACGATCGCAAACCTGCCTGGTAAACCATGCTGAATTTTTGACCTGCAGTTTAGAAATAATCTGGCCCGATTTCCTCATTTTCTAAAAGCCACAGGGTAGCACCGGGCTCTCAACCTCCTAACTCCTCGGCCAGTGTTTTTTCTACCCCCATTAAGCCATCGCTTTGAAATGTCCCCTTTGCAGTCTTCTTTGAAAGCAAAGCCAATTTTCTTTCTGAATAAAGTGTCCTCACTTTCAAAGATTTCTTTGAAGGCCAACTTATTTAATCTCCCGAGAGGCTCTTCATACCCAGACTGCCTTGTGCCTTGGTCCCCAGAGAACATACAGTTTTAGCACCTAAATTTCCTAGGTGCAAAGTGAGTTGGTAAGAGCCAGGATAGCAGCCCCGAACATTGTTGGCATCCTTTGTCAAGGGCTTCCTGCCCCTCGTTCCTTGCTCGGCAGCACAAGCCTTATCTCCGCCCTGCCAGGCTGGGCACGAGGATTAAATTAGATGATGCGTGTGAAGTGCTTTGGGAACTGAGTGTCCTCTGCAAATGTAAGAGAGGGCCATTATCTCCAAATACCCTCTTAAAGAAGGACAGGTGGGTCGTCACTTTTGTATTCTACCCCTGCATCTCGCAGAGTTTGTTCAATAAATATTTGTTGAAAAGAAATGAACGAAAGATTCATCAAATGTCACATTGAAAAGCTGGGGCTTGGGAGTCAAGCATGTTGCAAAGTCTTTGTGTCAAAAATGACATCAGCAGGACAAAGGTGAATGTGACCGTGTGTATCTTATTTAATATGACCAAATAAGGCTTTTCTCTGCATCGTTCACCGGGACCGGGAATGCAGTGCCTCCAGGTTTTGCGTGGCTTCCAAAGCTTCATTCTCCAAGCGCGGGCCGCCTCCTGCTCTCAGGGTTTGCTGACTTGGATCCGAGGCAAGCTCCCAGCCCTGGCTTGTTTCTGGGAGTTGTCAGGCACGGATAAAGGCATGGCAGAATGTGCTCATTCCTTTGAGAGAAGGGGACTGTCAGAAACACAATCAGCTTGTGGTCGGCCTTTAGAAACTCTCTCCCACGTTGGTCCCAAAGAGAACATTTGTGTGTGTGTTTGCTTTGGTTTGGGGAACTAAACACCCCTTTCGACATTAATGTGTGCCAGCCACTTAACACTGGGGTGTTTCAGAAATGATGCTCTGGGCTCATGACGCAAAAGGCACTGCCTTGCTTTAGAAACAGGAAGAAAAGGCTGTGAAAGGGAGCTCTATAGAACGGGGGGGATGAATCAAAGCACTTCAGATGGGACAGAGCTTCAGACAGTGCTAAGGGGTGCCCCAGAATTGGAGGGGACCCCCAGACACCCCATCTGCTGCTTTGCCGTCCTGCTAAAGAGGACATGGAGGTGCCAAGCGTGGCTGGCCCAGTGTCTGTCCCCACAGCAACAGCAGGTGTCCTGGGTCACATCGGGTGGGAGCCAGTGGTTCCAAGCAAACGCACCTCAGTGGATACTCCCTCTCTTACGGCAACTCAGGAGAGCACGCACCTTGTATCGACTGTATTTCTCTCTTTTCAAAGGAGATATCATCGCATTTCGAATAGGATTCTCTGGCAGAGTCAGAGCACTAACAGAAGCTCCCAGTGACCAATCCACATGTGGATGAGAGCACACTCAACCTCGGTACTGTGTTTCACTGGCTAGGGAGGCAGTATTTGATTCATGAGACGGGCCATTGCGGACCTGTTTCTATCCTCCCTCTTTTGTGTGGGGCACCCCATGGACGAGGTGACATGAACATCAGCATGTGTAGCTGGATCTCCCAGTGCCAGGCTCCGCTGGTCCTCTCTCTGTGTGCGGGCTTTTGTGTCTACAGGCACGTTTGTGTAGTGACCCCCTTGCCCTCAGCCAGGGAAGCTCCCCATCTCCAGCCACATCATTCCCCCAAACCCTTGCTCTCCCTCCCCCGCCCTTAAGCCCTTCTTCTTTGGAAATGCACCAGTGGAATTTTTCTCCCCACATCTCTATGGTGAGTTTTCCCAGCATTGGAAGGCTTGGTTGCCATGGCAGCGAGCCTCCTCCGCTAGGAGCAGGCGATTTCGGAAGAGGGGATTGTTGCAGTTGGAGGCAGGGGATGAAGAGTCATTAAAGTAGGCCAATTAGTATGCAGGACCAGAGCTTTCTTACAGCTTCTCCCCCAGGAGCAGCCAGTGCTGCACTCTGTCTTCCCGTGGAGATGGAATGAGGCGGGCGAGGGGAACCTCCCTACACACCCGTCTGAATGAGGCCAAACGAGCCCAGCCCCATGGGGACCCGGGTCCTGCTGCCAGCTTCCACCTGCTTCTCCTCCTTTGACCCGCTCTCCTTGGCCTCCATTTTGAAAACAGAGCTTCAGGAATGACCCTAGTAGAGCAGGAGTTGGAATGTTCGACATTAGTCAAATCTACTGCAAGGTTTCGAATACTTAATTATTTTTCTGATTCTTGGTCATCTATCAACTAGAATGAGAGACAAGAACAAAACATGTCCTCCTATGATATTTTTGGCTTTTGGATATCTGGGGATGGCCAACTTGGGTGATATCGGGAAGAAGAAAATGACCAACCTTTCATAGGAAGCAGTGGCTAGTTAATTGCACAACTCAATAGAATCTGTTTCTGGAGACCCAGAGCAACCCGCAAAGTAAGGTACTCTAAGAGGCAATGGAATAGAAACGTCAAACACCAGAATTCTGAGATCTGGGGAGGACTTTGCCATACGTGGTTGGGTGATGTGAGCTCCCTTGGAGCCTGGGGTTCCGTGTGTTCATCTGTGAAATGGGCTTGTTAGGAATTCATCCCTCGAACCCACCAACTAAAGTTCCTCCTAATGTTCAGTTAGAAAATGGAAGAGCTGTAAAATGTCTGGGACTCAGGTGTAGAAAGATTCTCCGCTCTTAACAGTCTGTAAACTCTGAGAGGTATTGCTATGACCAACTGCCCAGAAAATCTGTCTTGAAGGAAAAGCCTTGATGCTTCTGCCACAACCTGAGTGAGCTTCCTTCTGCCACCACCAGGGGCTCGTTCCCAAGGACTCACCACTAGAAATCCTGCTCCCAGGTCCACTGTGGCCTCTGATGTTGGTGCCCACTGCCAGAGATAGATTTCTACCCTCAGCTTCCTATTCCCCTTATTTCTTGTCTTGAACCTGTGGATGCGAATGTTTCCGCAGGAGTCCCCACCCTGCACCCAGTACCTGACATCGTGCCTAGTGCTGAGCAGAATACAGTATTTACTGTCTACACAGCCTCTGTCTCTTCTTTCCCACCCACTCCGATTTGACTTCTGATCCCAATACCTCACCACAGCAGCTCTTGCTGTTATCTGATGAAGGTCTGCCGGGGAGTCTCTCGTCCCACACCAGTGTCAGGGTCCTGGCTGTGACATGATGGCTGTGTAAGATGTTACCACTGGGGGAAGCAGGGTGATGGTACGTGGGAACTCTCTGTACTACACAATCACTTGTGAGTCTGCAATCAGTTCCAAGTGAAGAGTTGAATGAAAAATAGAGCTACTCTCATGAACCCTCCAGGGAAATCTCTCTGGAGATCAAGCCAATGGTCATTTTCAGCCTTCATTTCATTTGATGATTTTTGTCCACTCTCTTTTTCTTTTTCTTTTTTTTTTTTTTTTTCCCATTCCCTTTTTCTTGAAGTGTTTTCCTTCCTTGGCTTCTTTGATCCCTGTCCCTGCTGGTCATGCTTTCTTACCCCCCTTTCACAGGGCCAGCCATTAACTATTGGAATTTCTCAAGGCCCCACCTAGTGCTCTGTCCAGAATCCTCCCCTGCACCCTGGTTTCCTATGGGATACCACAGAGGCTCCCCTGTAGCAACACCCTCAGCCTCTCTCTCTTCCAAGAGTCTCTCTCTTGGCTCCCAGCCCCAACATGTCCCAGGCCTATTCAAGTGTGTCCTAGCTCAGCAAATGACCGTCATCTAGCAATCTGGCAAGCAAGAAGCAATATGCTCTCTCCACTCTTATCACCAGTCCTAGTCTGAGCCACCATCCTCTCCCTGGAATGGACACAGCAGCCTTCCAGATGCTCCCCCAGCAGCCTGAGAGTGCTTTTATAAAAGGCATACCTGGCCATGCCTTTCTCGGCTGAAAATCTTTAATGGCTTCCCATTGTTCATAAGAAAATAAATGAAATCTACACAATCCTGCGTGTTCTGGTTCACATGCAATACCCTCACCTCATCCCCTGTTACACAGCCTTTGCTTAATGCACTCTTGTCACGCTGGACTTCTTTAAGCTTCTCAAACACATTTTGTTCCCTCCTACCATTGGGCCTTTGAAGGCTCTCTGCTCAAGGCGCCTAAAAATAAGTTCTGTCTTCACCTAGTTAATTCTTACTTATTCTTCGGGTCTTGGCTCACATATTACCCCTACATGAAACCTTTTACCAGCCTTCCAGCCCAGAGCAAATCCCTCTATTATAAGCTCTTATGCAATGCCAATGTTCAGCCAGAACACTGGTTGCAAAACTTGAAAGATTTCCACACAAGTTGGTAGACAGCCACCACCCTGAGTCTGCTTCCTTCAGCCACTAAAAAGTGGCCTCCAGGAACAGCGTGGAGCCTTCAGGCACCAAGACCAACGTAGGTGCAGTTGGTCAGGGCCTGCTAGGTGTTTTGAATTTCTCTCTTATTTCTCTGCATCATGAATCTCTCCTCCACGGCATGTATGCACTTAAATTCCATATTTATTTTGAGATCCTTTGATTTAATATCTTCCCCAACCTCAATTCCGTGAGGGCGAGGGCCATGTTCTCCGTGATTTTCCCCATGTGGAATACAGAGTAGGCACCAGATAAATATGTGCTCGGCGAATGAATAATTTAAGTGAATCAACAGGCGTTTCTCAGGCAGCATCTGCTTTGACCCCTGAGCGCCACATGCCTTGGCGTCAACAGTGGTGGCCGAGCCCAGACCACCCCTCAGCAGCAAGTCGCCTACCCAGGGCTCTTTCCAGCCTCCTGCTCTGTCTTCTCCTTGAAGACTTGCAGAAGACACTTTTTATTACTACCATCCCCGGATTCTTTCAGGGCTTCCAAGCTCTTCAGCATCCCCTAGCCTCTAGCCCATCTCCATGACCCAGTTTTAGACTTTGAAATACAGGCTCTGCTGACAGAATCTGTGTGTGGCTTTTTCTTTTCTTTTCTTTTCTTTTTTCCTACTCTCTAAATAAAAGATGAAATCAGAATGGTCATGTATATGCTGTCTCAAAATAGTGCTTTATTTAGAGAGAGAAGGTGTTAGTTATTACTGGCATTTAACATTTGTTGAGTGAACAAAATCTGCTGAACATTGAAGAGAACATGGAATTACAGAGTTCCTGCTCGATGTGTGTTGTGGCCTAAATTAGACCCAGACGAATCACTAATGGGCAGCAGGGATGGATCTGCGCAGAGCCCCAACTGTAAGGCACAGAACATGCTCCAAACGGAGGGGTAGAATTTTCCCGAAGAAATGGCCATATTGTGCTCAGGGCTTAGAGGGTAATCCTTAGACCATTTTAAAAATAGCAAAGTGAATTATAAACTCCATGTGAGTCCTTAGAAACAGACAAGTCTTGGAAAAATTCGATTCGTATCAGAATGCAGGCCGTCCGGGTCTCTGGCTAGCGTGCCTTGTAGAAAAGCCTGCTGGGCTTCAGAAAGAATCACACTGTACAGGGCCACATTTTTACGAAGAATGACTACATACTGTTGTTGTTGGGGTTTTCCCCCAGAATAATTACAATATTGGTGGGATTTGAGGAAAGATCCCTATTTGTCCCCACCTTTTTTTTTTGCATGGGGTAGTTGATGAATCTTGCTGTGTCCCATGGAATCCCAAGTGCCCAAGTGAAGAGTATGTTTGACTTCTGTAGGTTCTGATCTGAATCCAAAACATGATGATAATCCCAGCAAATTGGAGCTGATTCTGGCCTGGGAGTCAGGGCACCGCGGGACTGGCTCGGCCATACACTGGGACAGTCATTTATCCTCTCTGAGTCCCCAGGTTCTTTATCTGAAATTTAGACATTGTAAAGCCTTGCTTGCTGCGTTGTTGTAAGAAACTAAGTAAATTAATGTATGTGAAGAACCAGCATATGGCCTGGAACATGTGTTGGTTACGTTTCCCACCCTGGGACATACCCCCTTTATCTAGCCAACTAAACAAAAACTCGAGACCAGATCCAAATTTAGGGTAACCATTCCAGACTCGTAGAGTTTTTTTATTTCAATAGATCACATTCACTTGTCTAAAGGTAATTAGCCTTTAAGAGGGGACAAGAAACACATGGACACTTGAGATTCCCAGAAAAGTCAACAGTTTCTTGTCTTTCCAAATATTACAATCCTGGGAAAATAGGGAGGCAGAGTTTTAAAAGGAAAATATCTGATTGGACATAAGTCCCAAATGGAACAAGATGCTTAAAACTGACTTAACAAAGAGCAGCAAAGTGATCATCATACTCTTTCAATTTGGACATTATTGCGAACATATGAGACTGCTGTACACAGGTCATAAAAATGTCAAAAGAGTGCAGAGATTTAGCATGAAATATTAACCTTGGGAAAAAGCATTTCTAAAGATGTAAACCCCTTCCCATTTATGTCACTTATTAAGCACTCAAAATTTACTAATGCAGCATGAAGACGTTGCCACGATGACTCAGCAATGACCCGCCATCATGGTTTCTCATTCCAGCAAGCTTGCCAAAGAAAGTTTTAGGGAGTCTCACCAGAGGAACAGCTAAAGCAAGATAGCAGTTCTGCCCCAGGTGTCTGTGTGCTAGTGGGCAGAACCCAGATGCCCAGAGGCAAGTCATTTAAAGCTCAGCTTTGCAGCTGGGAAGTGGAGTTATTTCCCCCATCGGTCTATCTCCTGACCACACCTGACTGAAGGAGAGAGACCTTGCACTGGGGCCCCAGACTCTGCCCTCACCATGTGATTTCCAGGAGAGGACATAGGCTGCTGCCAGGACACCATGAGGTGGAGGGTAGCCAGCTCTGGATTCAGAGGCAGAGAACTAGGGCTCTATTCTAGGTCAGTAACTGCTACCATTGGCAGTTCTTTAAATACCAAACTGTCATCGAAATCATGGTATTATATGGAAGAGAAAATGGAAGGAAGTTCAGAGTAGAGAAGAGGTCTAGAGAGAGAGAAAAAGAGAGAGTACCAGGCAATAGCCTGTCCCCTACCAAGGGAGTGCCAGATCACAGCAGGTGCTCTGTGATCGGGCTGATTTTCTAGTACCCTTGCTGATTAACCCCCTTCCTCTCTGTGGCTCTTTCCTGGCTGGGGAGCCCAGTTTTGCACACGTGTAGAATCTACTGGGGCTTTGTCCACATTCTGTCCAGCGATTAGTAACATATGTCTGTATTCCTGTCTCTATCTGGCCATAAAGCTGAGAGCATGTGCACAGTAAGAGTCTCGAACAACTATGCAGGAAGCCAACTAAGGATGAAGTTTCTATCAACTGTTGACTTGTGATTGATCCTAGTATAGGATTCACAGAGAAGATGTAGCAGCCAGGCAGGGTGGGTGTAGGGCAGGCAGGTGCCAGGTTTTAGGCTTGGACACTATGGTAGCAAGTCCAGCTAGTTGTAGGAAAGTAACCCAGGGGCAAAATTAGTGTCTGAGATTTAAAGAAATCTCCAGTCGAGGCTAGGGGTCAAGAGGATGCTAAATGCCTCTTGAAGTGGATGGACCCAGAAATGAGGAGTTTTATACACAGATATCCCCAAATCCTGTCAAGTAAGAATTGACTACAAAAGTATCTGTCCTGTGGGACAGGGTCCCAAGGACTGAGCTTGTGTTTAGAGGCACAGATACACGTATCTCTGGAAGCCTAGGGGACAAGTAAGGCAACCAGAGTGATAAGTAGAATGGAGATTAAGCAAAATCCCTGTGCCAGAAAAAGGACTGTGTGGAGAAGCTCCAGTGCTGTGAGTTTTAAGCTGTGAGCTGGGGGTACATGGTGGACAGCCACTTGCCACCCCTGGGGCAGAAGAAAAAGAAGAGGTACTTTAGGCATAAGGTGGAGGCTGGGTTGTCAGCAAAGGGACACCAAGTCAGCCTGACATGGAGGTTGATTCTATATTCAGCAAAGCAATTTGGGGACGAGTTTGGGGGAAACTGAGGTTGCTTAGGTAATGATGGGTCTGAAAATAAGGGTAGGGAAATTTGGATCCAGCCCTAGTGGAATGCAGAAGAAAGGAAAGATAGTAGGGTCTTGCTGCCTAATCCCCTTCCTGGGGCAGATACTTCTCATGCACTGCTTCAGATCCTCTTGATTTTACCTGTCTTTGGGACCACTGGCTACTTGTTCTGCTCCAGCTCCTGTGTGGGTTTCCCACTGACCCCACAGCACCTCCATCTTGCCCATGTTGTGTACCTCTCACATCATGACCTCCTGCCTGTCTCTTGATGCTGAAGTAAGAAACTCCATTAGACTCATTCTGATACCCATGTGTGCTTGACTGAGAAGTGCAGAGAAGCCAACACCCAGTGCTGGAATCCTTGAGCAATAGGGGAAAGGCAACTGTAGAAAAGCTATTCTCCATTCTTCTCTTCAATCAGACTCTCTTGAGACCCAGTACTTCCTGTAGGCTCCCGGAAGGAGCCTGTGAGCATGCCGTCAGTCACATGGAACTTCCTGAGAAAATAGAAGCCTTGGCCTCAGGCTCTGCTGCACGGAGAAACTCTCCCATCTGCCACCATTCTTATTTCTTAGAATTTGGTATCAGGTGAATCCATTCTGGAAAGAAAAGGAACTTGCTACTGGAAACACCTCATTTATACATGATGCAGTGTCACCCAACATGGTTCTGTAATCCAGATTCACATGACGTCATTTTAGTGAAGCCCCAGTGCATGGAAGTTTGCCCCAAATTGACCCTCATCTGTGGTGGAAGTTGTCAGTCCCTTTTCTTGAAACCCCAAGCAGCCTTTCCTTTCTTTCAGCCAAAGAAACTCTTCCCTCTTGTCTCCAGACCTTTTCAGTCTGTCTTCCACACACTTTTCTCGAGTATCTCCAGGGGACCCTCTTCCTGGGTTCACTTAAGAAAACCCAGTCACTTATACATGTCCGAGGACAAGGTTGACCACCCAGCCAGCCATGAAGTCCATTTTAGCCTTTTGTTTTATCCCTTTTCCTCTGAACACCCTCTGATCACCTGACACTGAAGTTTTCTCTTCTACGACTGCCCAAGCCTATAGAAGCCTGTCAGAATGATCATTAGATATTCACTGTTTTCAATTGTGAATCGTCCCCATCAATAAGCTGTAAAAGCTCTTTTTGTACTTCCTATTAAGAGTCTAATATCCTTAAGGAAGAACTATTATGACTAAAATCATTCTAATATCTTTAACTATGATACAGCCAACAATATCCGCCCATTAAGACACAAATTGTAATAATTAAAGATGCTTCTCATTAATATCCTTTACTTCTTCATCTTTATTTATTCTAGCTTGCACCACTGCTATCCTGATATGCCCAACATTCTTTTAATCCTCCTGGCAAGTTTAGGTATCAAGTTACCAAAATTTAAAAAAGTTTTTAAAGTCATATGTGGAAGAAACAGTGCGTACATTCTACTGTAAACTTAATTTTATCTTGGTAAGAATGGTTCGGTCCCATATTCTCTTGGCCTCCTTCCCAAGCCTTCACAATGTCCCCATTTCGGAGACTCCCGAGAAGCATTGTTCTCTGTTTCCTGTTGAGAATGGACTTCCGGCCACACTGACTTCCACCCCGAGGCATGGGAAAGCAGGCTACCCATGCCAGCGTCCATCCAGCTGTATTCTCTGTCACTTTCCTCCAAGCCACAATTCTGCACCTCAGTTTCTACAGAACAGCACCCACCCAGAACAGTCCTGTGAATGCCAGGGGATCATAGTAAGGTTGGGGCAGGACCAGCAACCTCCTTTCCTGAGCTTTTGAATGGTACAGATAGAAACCAAGCGATGGAGCCTCAGGCACTGCCACAGCCCATGCCCTCAATGCAATGCTTTAAAAAAAATAGATTTTATGTTTTAGAGGAGCATTAGGTTCAGAGAAAAACTGAGTAGAAAGTAGAGAATTCCCACATATCCTCTGTGCCCCACCCATGCACAGCCTACCCCACTATTGTCTCCCACCAAAATGGTACATTTGTTCTAATCATGGTCCTACATCGATGCATTGTCACCCAAAGTTCAAAGCTTCCGTAAGGTTCACTCTTGGTGGTGCATATTGATAAGTGTATAATGACATGTAGCCACGATTATAATAGAGTAGTTTCACTGTCCCAGAAATCCTCTCTGCTCTGCCTACTCATTCTTCCTTTCCCTGAGCCCCTTGCAACCCAGACTCTCAATCTTTTATTATGTCCATAGTTTTGCCTTTTCCAGACTGTCATATAGATGGAGTCATATAGCATGTAACCTTTACAGACTGGCTTCTTTTACCTACTAATATACATTTAAAGTTCCTCCGTGTCTTTCTATGGTTTGGTAGCTTGTTTCTTTTTAATGCTGAATAATGTTCTGCTGTCTGGATGGACCACAGGTGATTTACCCATTCACCTACTGAGGGACATCTTCAAGTCGCTTTCAAGTTTTGGCAGTTATGAATACATCTTCTGTTAACATCCAGATGCAGATTTTTGTGTGGACATGTTTTCAACTCATTTGCTAAATACCAAGACACACAATTGCTGGATCATATGGTAAGAGCATGTTCAGTTTTGTCAGAAACCACCAAACTGCATTCCTATGTGGCTGTACCATTCTGCATCCCCTCCAGCAATGAATGAGAGGTCCTGTTGCTCCACATCTGTGCCAACATTTGGTGTTGTCAGCATTATGGATTTTCGCCATCCTAATAGGTGTGGAGTGGTATGCATCACAACGCTTTTGAGGCCAATTATTTCCCAGCACATAAGAGCATCTTGTATAGCCGCACCTGGGTGGCTCAGTTGGTTAAGCATCTGCCTTCAGCTCAGGTCATGGATCCTGGGGTCCTGGGATTGAGTCCTGTGCCAGTCTCCTAGCTAAGCAGGGAGCCTACTTCTCCAGATCCCTTTGCCCCTCCCCTGCCCTGCTCATGTGCTCGTTCTCTCTCTCTCTCCCTCATAAATAAATAAAATCTTTTTAAAAAGAGAGCATTTTGGATAGATTCCAAGAGTTTCTGTTCACCTTCAGCTATAAAACCAGTTGCATCCAGTTTGTACTGTCCTTCTATCAGATTCAAAGCTTCTCCATCCAGCATCACAGGCTAGACTTCTCCCTTCTCATCTTGTCTCCAGTTCCTACAAGGTTAGGGTCTGAGAGGAGGGATTGAGGATAAAGGGCAAACCTCTCTTTACATCTCTGTTGTCATCCTCTGCTTTACCATTACTGCTTTCTGCTAACACTTCCAGGGGTCAGGTGTCACCCTAGGAGCAGCCAGGGTACAGACCAGAAGGCTCAAATGTAGACACTTCCCATAGTGCCCACTAACTCCTGAGATACCCACACAGCTTTGCCCTTCCCAATGCTGGGGGCGTAGGCTCTCCTGCTGCCCCTTTCAGCTCTGCTGTCTTTCCCCTTTTCCTTGCAGTGCACACAGTCTGCTGCCCAAAGAGAGGCCCAAATGCAGAATGAGGTCCCAGTCTTCCCTTCTTAAGGCACCCCCAGCCTTTATGGGAAGAATTCTCTTGAAGGCCTTTCCTTGAGTGCAGGTTGAGGATGGGGAGAGCAGAGAGAAGAGAAAGGAAAGAGATGACCCCTCTACAAGAACATTTCAATGGCCCCAGGCCAATAGTCCCACTGCTCTTGCTCACTCCCCTCCCCCATTCTCTCCCCCCCACAGACCAAGGAGGAGAGGGACCTAGGGTGGTGGTGGTTACCGTGGGGCAGGTTTATTATTAGAGCAAGACTCTAATCCTTCCGTCAGATATGGTGCTGGGCTACCCAGCGCTCCTTTTCCCTCAGCTGAAGGCCCGAGTTTTTAAATCAGGGGGACACCTGGAAAAGCTCCCCTGGGGATCTTAATATAGGGCATCAGAGATATAGAGAGAAGGGGACTTCACAGCCACCCCCATCTGAGCATTCAAGCAATTAATGACCTATTGGCCATTAACGTCAAAAAGCAATTATATCAAGCATGAGATCCTCATGCCACAATTCACCTTCACCTTTACTTGACCTGCCCTTGGTGATGAGCAGCCAAGCATTATTCCCCTGGTGATACCGCCTCATCACTTGAACATGGTGTCAGACCACATCTTAGCCTGTTTCCCTCCAGGTAAATAAACTCCTCCCCCCTCCCCACTGCCCAGCTCCCAGTTTTCCTGACCAGGACTTGGGTGATATAAATGCAAAGCAAGCCCGATTGTAATTTCTGAAGACCCCAAGAGGATAACTATCAAAATGAGGCCAGTTCTGATTGGCTGAGTTTTCATTAGTAGAGATCGTTAAGAGTCTGACCCGTGAGGCTCACGGTTCATGTCTGGTGTGAGCCTCAGATGTGTGGATGTGCAGGGCTTCCCACATGCTATTAGTTGCCATTGTCTCTCTGCAGTGCTTTACTTTATAAAGATCACTCTGGGTTCCTCTTCTGCTGAACCTAGTTTTTCCCTCCAGGGGTAACCATTTTTCCCACTTTACAATAATGGTGCAACTTTAGTGATTTAATTTAAAGAAGCAATGAAGTGACCATTAAAGTGTTTAGCAAATGGGTAAAAAGCCTTTCACACGTTTCTCAAAAAATCTGTGTTCCTGTCTTCTGGAAGTTTTACCAAGTATGGACCATGAACAAGTAACCACCTGAGCATATACTTTTAGTTATTTGACTGTTCCAGCATTAAGTTTCGTTCAAATCTAGTTACAGTGAGGGACAAAGGTAAAATCTGGCCCCTGGGGCAAAAAGGGAGGTCATTTGGTGAGTCGCTCCTGTGAGGCAGAGGCAGCAGGGACAGGCCACTGAAACCATGGAGTTTTGGGGGACAGGGTTAGGTTGTCTTCAGGTGATGCCCTCAACATGAGGCAGCCCAGGCTAACATGAGAGGAGCTCAGGTAGATTCCCCACTGAGTTGGGACAGCTCTTGGGGTGGAACTGAACGCTCAGAGGAGGCTTTGGTGAAAGCATGCGGTGGCGTAAATCTACGTGGCTATGGTGGAAACGGGCAGGGTGTGCATTCAGGGTATATTTTGCAGTCAGATAAAAGAACCTGGTGATGACTGGATGTGGAGGAAAAGGGGAAATAAGGAATCCAAGATGACTCTTAGGATTTTAGCTTTGAACAAAGATAGTGGTGGTTGGTGGGGATGGTGGTGCCATTTAGGGGGATTCAGAAGATGGGGGAGGAACAAGGGTTCAAAAGCGGGGGATCTGAGGACATTGAACCCTTGGAGAAGCAGAGGACACACCAGCATTGGAAAGGGGCAGATTGCTTAAAATTTCTTTGAGTCGGGAATCACCCCCGTCTTTCCTGAAGTTTTGAGTTAATTTGCAGTGGCTTTTTTGTTTTGTATAAACCTTGCCCTTCTCTGGAGCATTCTTGTCTTCATCTCAAAAGACAAATCTGGGCTGGAGGGAATTGTTTTCCCTGAGTCTGTGTTCATAGAGTAGATAGTGGTACTTAAAGACCTTTATATGTTTCATGAAGCTATTTCCATAAGTGGATTCAAGTAGATATTAATCAGTAAATATAGTATCTTAAATGCCAATGATCTCTACCTAAATAGATGTTCTGATATCAACAAAATGTAATATCTGGGGAGAGAGACCTTGGGATGAATTTGCAGAAAAATGGTTGTAGGGGTTGATGAAGGGATAGAGACAGGAAGGGAGATGCAGAAGGAATGCTAAGGGACCATCATTAAGGATTTCAGTGTTATGAAATCTTTTCTCTTCTCCCCTTGGGATACCACAGGGCAACTTTCTTCCTTAAAGGAAACTCAAGTTGTTTCAGGAGTCAAAGGGTGCCTCGGCAGTGATGTGACCATATAGTTGGTGGAATATTGGGAAATAATCAGGAAAAACAAGGTAGTAACATAGAGGTGCCCCCTGCTCATGTACTGACAGAGAGAAACATACAGGGACCATTAGCATCAGTCTTAAGGCTGAATGCCAATGGGGCTATAACTAAGCATCCTAGAGATTCCAAGCTGTGAGAAACTCAGGAATGCATCTGTGCTACTGAAGACTACTGCCTCTTCCTTCTTGCACTGAAAGAAAGGGGTGGGAGACCCACACAGTCAGACCTTACTTCAGTTCCTAAATCCAAGTGGTGGTGCAATTAGGTCCTTGTTGACCTCTCTGGATCAGGGAAGAAGGGATTTCCTCGTGAACAGGGCTTAGAGAAAGTGACTAATGATTGCTGTCACTGGCTTACAAAGCTGGCCATGCCACCAGGTGGATTAGGGCAAGTGGTGCAAACTTAAAGCACAAGTGAAAGAGAAAGAGGCAAGCTCAGTGGATTTGAAACATCTGCCTTCCATTGTCACCTCAGACCCTGACTCTGACTATGGTCTTGGGTTTCTATGTTTTAGTTTCCCTGCCTAGTAAATGGTAATGGTAGCTAGGTCATAGACTATGTGTTTATTGTAAAATAGTATTAAACAGCTTGCCTTAAAATACTATCTGGATGTAGCATATTATTTAGATATAAAAGTGAAGATATAATTTAAATATAGATACAGATATGGATATATAGACACACACACACACACACACACCCCATACAAGATGCCCAGGTAAACACTCCACCTCTTCTCCTACACTCGCCTTCTTGCCACAGTCACTCCAACCACACTGACCCCCTTATTGTTCAAGCACATCAAGGTTGTTCCTACCTCAGGACCTTTGCACTTGCTGGCCCCAATGCCTGGAATGCACTTCTTCCTGATGTTTGCGTGTCTTGTTATTCTGATCTCTGCTTAGATATCACCTGCTCAGAAGAGTGTTTGATGACCTTCCTATTTAAATTAGTATGCCTCTCTATCCTTTCAATCTATTTACTTCCTTTTCTCCGTAGTATTTATCACCACCTGACATAATCATGCATAGATATCTGTTTATGTATGGCCTGTGTCTCCCACTAAAATGAGAGCTTCATGAGGACATGGAACTGGTTCACATCCATGTCCCCACTGTCTAGGACAATGCCCAGCACCCTGCAGGTAGCTCAAAAAAATTTTGCTGAATGAGTGAATGATACCAAGACAAACAAATGATTCTCAATTCAACAATTTAAAAAGTCAATTTGTACTCAGTGCAATAAAGGTTTGAGAATCCAAATAACGTTATAATAGCTTTTCTTAATATTATCTGCTATGATGGAAGTGGATAGTCCCTTGAGGTATGGGGGCTTGGTTTTTACTTGAATTTTAGTTGTTAGCACCCTGGTCATGATTGAAGGTTGTGGAGTTGGGGTAGTAGGTGAGAGGCAGAGGGCAGGTTGCAAGGAGGCAGTGGTACTGCTGGGGCATGGTTGGGGAGATGTGGACACCCCCTCCTTAATTTCCCTCTGCCCCATTGTTCTCTCCAGCTGGTGAGACTAAACAGGTGTGGTGCCCTGCCAAAGCCACTCAAGGACAAGCCTCCTCTACCTTCAAGCAACATTCTTCCCATGGGAGGCTTCCATGGGAAATTCCAGTGGGACCATCAGGGGTAGCCTCTGAAAGTGGGATGGCTTCAGGGAGTGAAGTTGGGGTGGCCAAGGGGGACGAGCAAAGGGAAGGGAACCCGTGGGACAGGGCACCCAGCCCTTCCATTCTCTCTGACTTTCCCCAGCACCCATGCCCTCTCCTCTACCAATGGGTCACTTCGGCCCCATTAATCTTCAGCTTCCACAGCTTTTCTTGGTAACTTGTCCCATATGTTTCTTACTCTGTGTACAACATATGTCTGTTCCATTCCTTATTTACAGTTTAAATTAGAAACGGGTGTCGTTCTCTAAAGCAAATCAGCTACTGTCTGTCTTTTCCTTTTCCCCTCTGGATACCCCTCTCGGCTCCAAGGGCTCTGTGCTGACAACCCTGAGTGGGGTGGACAGGAAGCTGTCTTTCTGGCCTTAGCCCTGGTTCTCCTTCCATATTTATTCCATACTGTAGTATGGGCCATTCCCTGAGGCAGCCAGATGCAATCATTTCATTTGACAAATACCTGTTGAGCATCCAAGCACCGGAGAGGGCACCCTTCATGAAGCTTGGAGTCTAGAGGCCGAGGTTAGATTGCAAACATGTAGCTACACAAATAGGCACGTCATTACAACAGATTGGTGCTGAGTAAGTCGTGCTACCTGATAGTCTCACTTGCTTCTGATGTCTAAGAATATGGCATTTAAGTCCTGAGGGACAAGTAGAAGTGAGGGAAAACTCAAGGAGCTACATGTGTGAAGGATCTGAGGTGAAAAAGTGCTGAAGACATTTAAGAGAAAGAGGGAAGACCAAAGTGGACGGGTCACTGCAAGAAAGGGGGTCAAGCACTGGGAGCAGACTGGGGAAAGAGGTACTGAGATCAACAGGGGTTCTAGCAGCCACTTTAATGGTTTTTCATTTTATCCTAAGGGCAATGGGAAGTCATTAAAGAAATTTATAGCAGAAAACGAAATGGTTTGATACAACTAAAACTCTAAGACTATTGCTCTGGTTAGTGTATGGACAGAGGATCAGGAGGGAAGAGGGTGGGCTAGTTAGCAGGTAGTAGCAGTGGCCCAGGGAGGAGAGAGTGGAGCCAGGAGATCAAAATAGAGGCAGAAAGAAGTGGAAGGTCCTTGGAAGGACTTATTTTTTTTTCAAGATTTATTTAGAGAGAGAGAGTATGTGCACAAGCTGGAGGAGGGGACAGAGGGAGAGGGAGAGAGAGAGAATCCCAAGCAGACTCCATGCTGAGAGCAGAGCCCAATGTGGGGCTTGACCTCAAACCCTGGGATCATGACCTGAACGGAAATCAAGAACTAGATGCCTAACCGACTGAGCCACCCAGGCACCGCTGGAGGACTTCTTAGAGTATTCCACCAGCCCTTGACTGCATGCTTCAGGACTCCCTGTTAAGTGAGGAAAGCAAATTCCCTCCATGGGTAAGTGACACGCGGCTGCTGACAATCCTTACCTGATGTGCCCTCTTCGTTGCTGCATTGGCTTGGTTTGCAGTTGAGTGCAGCTTGCTGAAATAATGTATGTAAAGTTCATGGCCATGCTGAACTTCCATCCACAAAGCTGAGCACAACTCAGCCATCACAGCATCTTTGGGGCGCTGCAGCCAACTCCTTCTTCTGAGGAGGTTCAGTGAGGATCAGCTCATCAATTTGCTTTGAAAACTCCCCATCCTATTTCCCAGTAGTCTCCCTCCTGTGACCCTCTGGACATGGTGGCAAGTTTTCTGGCATCCAAATATATACCTCTTAGTGGAAGGGAGCTGAAAGCATCGGTAAATTAAGCTGTTGGCCAAACTGCACAAGTATCATGATCCATAGCCAGTCGTTCACATTCCCACTATGGCATCAATCCTCTGCCTGGCATTGTGGTTATAAAACAAGCTCCAGAGGGCAAGGACCTAAGCTTATCCAATGTTGTTTCCCCACAGTGAACATGGCACTAACTAAATACAGATTTGTTAAAATGTACTCTGAGAAAAGTACGTGAAAAGAAGCAAGATTAATGAGAGATTGCAAGGGGGGTGGGTGTTACTACTTACACCATGCTTTATGTTGGTGACCTCACTTGAGCCTCCCAGATGTGACACAGTAAGTAGTGTCATCTCCAGTCCATAAAGGAAAAACCAATGGCTTTATGGGACGCAATGACTTACCAAAGTCACATGGAGAGTCATGTAAGCACCAGAATAGAGCCCTGGGCTTCTGATGCGGGGCGCCATGTTGGACAACTCCAGGAGGGGGTGTTTATGTGGACCAGAGAGTGAAGGGTGCCCTTCGGAAACTCAGGACCAGTCAGGAGTGGGCAGGGCTGTACGGAATCCCCATGCAGACTTGTTACAGTTACTCCACTGCTACCTTTGGCTTATGGGTTTTATTCCTATTTCAATGCAAAAGAGAGATTCTAAGATATAAAGTAATTTATGTTCATGTAGTTAGTAAGTGGCTAAGCTAGAACAGGAAACCAGGTCTGTTGACTCCCAAACCCATGTTCATTCTGTGGCTTCGTGGGTCTCCCATGCGGACACACTGTCTTGCATTTCTGCACCAATGCCTCTCAACCAGGAGTCTGGGTAGCCTTTGAACACAGGATGGTGTGTTCAAACCAGAGACCCATGAAGCCAAAAAATGAACATGGCCCATATTTCTAAAGCATCAATTTTCATAAATGATTTGGAGATGAATCATTACTTTTGATAATGCATCGTGGAGTCTAATGCAACAATTACATCAGATGTTAAAGATGAAACATAGAACTTTGAAGAAATTCCAGACTTGCCGTCAGCACCTGGGGCTAGAGCCACAGATATGGTCCCAGTTATTCCCCACACCCTGGTCTTTTACTTCTTTCTGTGGTTTGGGGTGTTTTGGTGGAAAGGTTTGAGAAGCACCCAGTGACACCACACTGGTTTTCTATAACACCGAGCTGCTGTTATCTTGGGTGAGAAACAGAGCTCCAGTGCTCATAACATGTGCACTTTCTATGGGTATGTTTTGTCTGTAGGTATGTCTGGAGAGATGGGAGATCGCTGAATTTTAAATGTAAGGTAATTAAAGGTAATTTAAATTAAAGGCAATGTCTTTAGCACAGAGCCTTGCACAGAATAGGTGATTGAGAGTTAATTTTATATTATTTCTTAACTCTCATGATCATCATAAGAAATCACAGGTCTTTTGTAACCCAGGTCACAATCTCTATGCACCACATGTATCACAGACATTGCAGAAAAGGACCATAATGATGCCCAGGTAGGCATTCAGAGCTCCCTGGAGGAAGCAACTTTCTCATTATCGTTACACTCCTGTGGACACAAGACATCAGTTTTTCTATCAGAATGAACGTCTGCAGCTGGGAGGAAAGAAGACTTTATTCATCTGAAACTGGCTCTGGTGTATTAAGTCTTCATCTCAGGCTAATGGTGGAATGTACATTCTGGCATGGTCTTCAGTGTTAACTAATGGGCTGGGGTTAATGGGGGGACAGATGGATGGTGTCCACCCAGAAACCTGATCTCTCCACTTACTGGACTTGATGCACCCAGGACAGCAGTAACCACAGTAATCACCGCTGATATGGAGAGTGCTGATTCTATTACAGAGAAGCTTTTTTTGTTTTGTTTTCCTACTCTGTGAACAAATCACTGATTTCTTCCTTTGTAAAAGCTAGCTGGAATACCAGCTCTTCTGAATTATTTCCATAGAAACGATTTCACATTGGAATTTTCATGCCGAACCAACACACTGAAACCATCTTAACGTAGACAATGACATGAACATACATTGCTCCCACTTTTCTGATTGCCTTTGCTCAGCGCATGTTGGTCCCTGTTGGCTTTTCATCGTGAAAGGGTGCAGTGCTTTGGTCTCAAATGTTAAAGAGTCAGATGGTCTCGTGGGTTTAAAACCATAATGCTTAGGAGGCAATAAAAGGCTCAGGAACACTGAACATTTAAAAATGGCAGCTTGATGAAATGTATATGGTTGGAATATACAACTTCCTATTGCTGAGTGATGTGGAAGTGCAAGAATCACACTCCAGCCAGCGTGCTGTATTAGTGCTTCCCATAGGCATCATCCTCCCCTTGACCCCCTCAGGAAACTCCCCATCAAGTTTGATAAGAGTTAGTGGGATGGGGCTGGGGGTGATGAGCAGAGGCAGGGGGACACATGTTGTTACTTCTAATTTCACTTTATTATTAAGATGGAAATCTTTGCTTCTAGATTTGAATGTGATTCTTAAACGTCGGTGCAACTGTAGTTTTATGCTTTACTGAGAGATGACTTAATTTGCTTCTGATTAGAGCCAGATGTAAAATAAGATGAAGCTACAGTCACTTCTGAGACTGGGCTCTTTGTTCTTTAAATTATATATAGTGCACAAGCAGGAGACAATGGGACCCAGGAGAGATGTCGCTTACGGCGACATGGAGTCCTGGAAGCCCTCTGCCTTTATCTTCACATCACTAGGGAGTCCAGGGTCTGCCTGCTCTCCCTTAGCCACTCCCAGGGAACCCCAGGTGGAGGAGGGGATAGAGCGATAGGGGGAGGATTGAGATTGCCCTAAGGTTTGCACTGGAACTAAATCTTCTGTGGGACAACAGCAGGTCAAGCCGCTTGCTAAGCTTTAGAACTAGTTAGTAATAATCAAGAGTTACCCAGGAGGGAAAGGAACAATGGGGTCAAACCTTCAGTCTGGGGACATGAAGATGCTGATAAAGGACCACATATTTGCATTCTGGGCCAGAATTACACAGCTCCTAGTATGTAGAGCTATTCTTGCTTTCCCAGAATGTACTGGAGTCAGAAGGAGGAGTGTTGGCAAGGAGAGTATTATGGACTAAATGTTTATGTCCTCCTGCCTTAGCCCCCAGTGTGAAGATATTTGGAGATGGAGCCCATAAAGAAGTAATTAAGGTTAAATGAGGTCATTGGGTGAGGTCCTGATCCAATAGGATTAGTATCCTTATAAAAAGAGACAGCAGAAGCTCACTTTCTCTCTGTACACATACAAGCTCTGTGCAGGAAGAGAGCTCCCACCAGAAACTGAACTCACTGGAACCTTGATCTTGGACTTCTAGCCTCCAGAAATGTGAGAAAATAAATGTCTGTTGTCTTAGCCATCCAGTCTATGGCAGCCCAAGCAGACTAATACAGAGAGCCTTTCCTAGCTCTGAATTTGACTCCATGTCAGACTTGAGACAGAATGGGAAGGGTGCCATGCATTTGGAGATCTAGGTCCTGCTGTAGACACTATCATGCCTTAGCTGTTTTGTTTTGGGTAAATCACTTCAACTCTGGGCCTGGAGATTCCTCACTTTTTAAGTTGGGATAAAAGATCATGTCTAACTAGCCCCACAGGATTACTGAAGAATCAAGAATCAAATACTTAGCATAACGACAACAGCTAGTATTTTTTTGCACATTTACTATGTACTGAGAGCATTATTCTAAGAGATTGATTGATTGATTGATTTTAAAGTCAGGTTCACTGAGGTATAATATACATACAGTAAAATTCACCTTTTTTAGTGTACAGTTCTGAGTCTGGGCAAACACAATCACTTAATTGCCACCATAACCGAGTTGTGGGACATTGCCATCACCCCCCAAAATTCTTTTGTGTCCCTGTAAAGTAAGCCCCCCACCAATTCCCATCCCCTGACAACCATGGGTTCTCTAGACCTATAATTTTGCCTTTTCAAGAAATTCATTTATATGAATAAATGGCATCACACGATGGCACCACAGAGCTTTTCTAATATGAAAATTTAATCTTTAATTGATCAGTTGATTCAATTAATTCAATGAGTCCATTAATTCAATTAATCATTTAATAATTTAAGTGATTTAACAATCATTTCATCTTCACAAACATATTTTGGGGTACATAAAATAATGATAAAATGAATAGATGTGAAAATGATAAGAAAAAGCAAAAAAGTGTTATACAAACATGAGGTGTTATTATTGTTGTTTTCATCACTTTTATTATTATTTCATGGTAGAATAAAGACAAAATCAATTTCCAGAGGAAATTTTGTATTGAATTTGCCTTATCTGCTCACCTAGAATCCGAGTGTCTGAAGATAGCAATTTTAGCTCTGTGACCTTTCCCTTCAAAACATGATCATTTGCCTTGTTCTGACAGCAGAGATTTAACCATGAAAAAAAAAAGTATTTGCAAAGATATGGTTAGCAATAGGGTCCAGCACATCAACACTTAGCTTGAAGTTACTGATCCGTAATCCTTATGTCTATGACCACACTGGTAATGATAAAAGATAATGAGAGATTTCTAGGCTACAAATAACAGTGATTTCCAAGTGTAGTAATAATCAGTTCCCACTGTAAAGGAGATGATGATCAGGTTGTCACCAGGGCTCCTCTTGACTCAACCTGAGCTGGGTTCATTCAGGGCTTCTAGGCAGGGCAGGAAGGGCTGAATTTCTTCCCATGAAGTATCCCCTCGTTCAGTAGCCACATGCCATGGAAGCATCCCATCACTCTTCATAATAGAAGGATTCTGATCTTCCTGGATGTGGTCATAAAGTGCCCAGAGTCTGACCACAGTGGTTCCAGGTTCTCCAAGGAGAATATTTTGTGTAAATTGTTTCTCTCTCCTTTTTAAAACTTCATATTACAGATGTAACACACAATAAATAAGTAAATAAGGTCCAGCTATTTCTTAAAGTTTACAGCTTTCATGAATTTTTAAGGAACAGGTCAGGAGAAACTGCTGAAGCAAAGCAGTTGGGTATAGGGTGTGACAAGGAGGTCTAGGAGCCTCTTCAATATTTCATGTGGCCAAAAGCCTCTGACAGCTAATCATCTCTTAATGGGGCTTGCCCTTTGGCCTGAATGTTTCTAAGGGAATAAAATGTTTGGCCTCCAAACAAGTTATCACCCACTCATTGACTAAACACCGCAAGCTGAAAGTGGCCTCCCAGGCATCGTTGGTCTTAGCTAGTTGAGTGTAGAAGGACCCCGATTAGCATCACTCACCTTTAAATCACCAGTGGTTTCAAAGCCAGCTAAGCATTTGCTTTGGATCTGGAGACAGGCTCCAGTCTCCCATTATGCCTCTCCTAAACACAGAAGGGAGACCAGACATCATGGCAGCTGGAGAATGAGTTGTGGAGGAGACAGGCATGATCATTTGGGGGAGATGAAAGAATTGGACAAGACAAAATGCAACATGGGATTTTGGAATGGGACTGGACAAGTGAGATTTGAGAGGAAACTCAAGGAAAGGGAGGAGAAATAGACCTGGAAGGGGCCACACTGAGAAGTATGGAAGCAATAGGAGAAAAGAAGAGAAGAGAAGGGAAAGGGAGGGAAGAGGTGATGATGAGGGAAAAGGGAGGTTGGTAGATGCATTGTGTGTTCATCCCAGTGGAAAGAGGAGAGCTAAGCTTGTCACCTCCTCTCGCATTACCCAGAACACCAGGAAAATAGATACTGCATTCCTCATTACCAGAACAGCAATAAAGATATTTTGTATATTTGTAAAAATGAGAAAGAACCTAGGCTCCTGGTGTGAAGAGTGGTGGGAGGGAGAGCTGTCTTTAATACTATTGGTCACCAGTTCGTATCTACACTTGATCAGCAAGTGCCAAGATTTCCCTAAATTCTAGTTTTCCAATGTGGAAAAAATGAATCATATTGTTTGTTAAGCCATGAGGGAATTTTCACAATTTACCCTGTGACCAAAGAGTATGTACCCAAAGAGTGCTCCTTGGGTAAGAAATATTGTTGTTGAACTGATTAGATGTGTCTAATTTGATTTAAAAAGAGTAAAGTCATTGATTACTAACACAAGATAATTTTACCAATGGCCTTCTAGTATTTTCTTCAGGATTTATTGTCTTAAACACCTTGAGCACAGGTATATTTAAAGGATGCTCAGGCCTTGGTATTTTAATTAGAGCACAGTGGTTATTTTTGATTAACCAGATCATCCTATCCATGTCACCATCAAAATTATGAGGTATCTGGGAAACAAACACTAAGAAATAACTAAACAGTTCTTTTCTTGAAATGCTTTAAAGACAAGATCCATTATTTTCCATAACTTGATTTATTTTAGATACTATGGAATTTCGTTTTGGTCACAGGCCTCAGACATGGTTCTGATTTATTTCACTGACTTAAGCAAGTTGCAATGATTAGAGGCCAAGATGGTCATCAGTCCTTGTGTTCTTCACTCCTTAGCGTTCTTCTTCTTTTTTAAAAAAGATTGATTGATTTATTTTATTTATTTATTTTAGAGAGAGAAAGGGAGGGGGAGAGAGTGAGTCGGGGAGGAGCAGAGGGTGAGAATCTCAAGCAGACTCCCCACTGAGCACAGAGTCCCACTCAGGGTTCGATCCCAGGATTCCTGAGATCATGACCTGAGCCGAAACCAAGAGTCAGACGCTCAACCAACTGAGCCACCCAGGCACCCTACTTTAACTTTCTTCTTTAGTCTGCCCTTTTTCTCCAGCTTCAGAGGATATGAGAGGCTAATCACTATATGTAGAACAGTAGTCCTCCATATTATGCATTATGACATCTTTCTAGCCTTCCTCCCCGGATCAAATAGTTTCAGGTCAGTACCATAGACCCCCATCCCCCTCCCCCATCTACTGCAGAGAAGGCAAATCACGGAAGGGATAGGGCTCCCCACACAACTCAGGGAGCTCTCATACTCCATGTGAACTCCAGAATTTTTGGTTGAATTTTAAGGAGTTATGAATTTCACTAAATGTTTCTTATTTGTAGCATCAAACAGATGAGCCAGTTTCTATCAATTTAATACAACGTTGGTTCTGTCAGGAGTTCAGAGAGTTACTAGAGGTTAGATAGGAGAGTAGTGAACCCTGATCTCTTTGAAAGAACATGTTGAGAATTCCTCTCCAAATATCAGCACTCATAAGAAACCCGCTTAAAGACATGATAAGCTTACCAACCAACCCCCTCATGCCTGGCCAGATATAACCGAGAAGTACCCATCTTTCTTGAGGCAGGTGATCTGTTAGCAAAAGAAAGGAGTGCCTGCCATGTCGCCAGAGCTGTCCTGAGGGGCGCTGGATTGTCTTTGGGCAATTCACTGGGCTGCAGCAGAACTGAGAGTTCCTTGAAATGGTGTGATTTGAGCTCATATTCAGGAGCTCTTTGGGGAGTAGGTAGAAAGGAAAGGGGATCAGACTTCCAAGAGGCATGAGTAGGTTCAGCCTGGGTGAAGCACCACACAACTGGGCCTGGGGGCTGAACACAGGGCATGTATTAGAGATTGCAGAAGCAGGATGCACAGAACGACCTGTGGGAACAAGTACAAGACGTCCAGTGGGCAGACATTATTGTGTGCCCTGACGTAAGCTACTTCAACTCTCTGAAATTACAGGGCATTATTTGCAATATGAAGGCAAACCAGTGTCTACCCCTGAGTGTAACTACTGGGTTCAAGTGAAATTCTGAGTGGAAATTCTTTGTAAAAGTGAACGACTCTGTGCTGATGGATAATGATGGGGGCCAAGTGGTGGTGAGTGATTACGGAACCACAGCGTTTTGTGCTAAAAATAATCAAGGGCTGGTCTAACCTGTCCACATTTTACCAGTAAGCCAGACCTGAAGTGACTCAGCTGAGCTAGTTAATCGCACAGCAGGAGCTAGGTCCCCAGTGTTTTGGGTTGAGAAAAATAAACATCTCAAGTCCAAATCAAGTCCCCGGCCGCGTGGATTTCCCATCTGTCTTCAGCTCAGTCTGGTGAGTTTAGTGCCGGGCCCGCGCCTGACCCGCCTGGATCCTGGATCCTTGGAGAGCCCCGCCCGGCACCGTGGCAGGTCCGGCTCTCGAAGCAGCGCTCCGACTCGGCGTGTCATACTTGGGGTGGCATTCCATCTCACAGATACTGAAGCCAGGGTGTGAGGGCAAGTTGCCAGGTAGCACAATGCAAAACAAATGCCTCGTTGTGTTTGTGGCCACTCAGTATGTGGTTTTGTGAAGTCCAAAAGCCATCCAGTCGCTGTGACTGGAATGTGACAGTAATTTGTAACAACGGTGACTCTATTCCCCCCACCCCCTTGGTCTACTTTTGTGATATGCTCCAAAATGCTGAGAAAGGCCTGCAAAAAAAATGTTCAGAAATGTTCTAAATGGGTTTGGAAAACTTGTGAACCCTGTCTGAACTTTTATTAGATTCTCCCACCACTCACCCGTTTGACATCAGAACAAGGAAAGCATTATTTATAACAGCATGTGTGAAATCCCAGAAGGGACTCTTGAAAAGAATTAACGTGAAAAATGTGTCCCAAAGAGACTGCAAGCATAAAACAAATGATCAGATGGGAAAACATGTAAATCAAAAGTGGAATCTTTTTTTCTCCTTTAAAGGAAACAGGAGCTTTTTCTTTGGCCATTAGCAACATGGGACAGAGAAACTGGGAGGGTCGGGGCCACCATCGGAGGAACCCCAGAGCACTTGTCCCTGCAGAGCAAGGCACAGAGGAGAGTCGTGTGCACTGGCTCTTCTTAATGTCTCCAGAATGGAGGAGATAAGATAGTAAAGGTTACGGGGAAGGGAGAGACACCTTGAATAAATTAGTGCATTGGAATTCACCAAGCACTTTCACAAACGTTGTCTGTTTGAGTGTTTACCTCACCATCACCCTGGGAGGTATAAGTTGTTACCCATACCTCATAGTTGGAGCAACTAGTCAAGGGTTTGGCAACTAGTCAAGGACACCCAACGAGGAAATGGTGCCCTGGGACCCAGCTTCTAACATCGCAACCTGAGGGTTGTCCATGACATTACCAGCGTGTATATGCAGGAGTATGGAAAGCATGGTATCTTGTTAGGTTAGCACATCCCACAGTGGGAGTTTAGCTGTCTGATTCTAGACGTATGGAAGCGATTCTCTGACTCTCCCTCTCCCCACAAACACATATTCAAATTAGTTTAATTCACTAAGTTAAACAAAATTAAATCTGTTTTTTTTTCCGCCAAACTCCCGAGACACGTTAAGAAAACTCTGTGCATCATGACTCTCCAAGAAGTGAGCCAAGTTACAGGTTACAGCATATTTGGCATGTCTGACCTAGGAACTTCTGTGGGGAGCTGGCTCTTAATGTTTTGAGGGCCCAGTATCCAAAAAGTTGCCACATGTTTGTCCATAATGTCCTAGTTCTCTTTTTATCCCTCACAGACCAACTATATCTTGATCATAAATCTGGATTTTATTTTATTATTATTTTTTTAAAAGATTTTATTTGACAGAGAGAGAGAGACAGCGAGAGAGGGAACACAAGCAGGGGGGAGTGGGAGAGGGAGAAGCAGGCTTCCTGCTGAGCAGGGAGCCCGATGCGGGGCTCGATCCCAGGACCCTGGGATCATGACCTGAGCCGAAGGCAGACACTTAACGACTGAGCCACCCAGGCGCCCCATAAATCTGGATTTTAATTGCAATATTCCCATAAAATAAATAAATATGTCTTTTTCACTAAAAACCTGTGCAGAGACCTCTCACTCCACGGGACTCTGCACCGTGTAGCTCCCTGCACCCGCCCCAAAGCTTCTCCTTGCTGCTGGTATGTGGGCTGCCAGCACCTGAGCCGATCATTCCACGTTGGTCCTTGGGAGTATCTGGAAACAGGGGAAACGCCTTGTGTATTGGCACGTTTCCTTTCCCAGAGTCCTGAGCCCGCGGGGCTCCAGGGTCGTGAGCCGGGCAGTTCCTCAGCAGGCCAGCAGCACCAACACGGCGTGCTGAGATGGCCACCGGCATCCTCTCTGGCCCGTCAATGCCTGTGCCACACAGGTTCTGTTTTGAATATTGACCCTGATGGGAAGTATTGACATCACCTCCAGGCATGCCCGGGCAGCTCCATGAAGGGTATCTGTGCCCATGGAAGCATAGCTGCCTCTTACTGCCTGGTGAGAAGTGAAAGACAGAATTGAAAGCGGATCGAAGGCTACCCACCTCTACCTAGTGTCTGAGCTGGGGGTGTGTTCAAGGCTGAACAGTAAAGATATGAGGGCACCTCACCCCTGACCCAGGAATTTATGTCCCTACTTGTCAGATCTGGAGTCCTTGTACAGAGAAGAATGGAGGAAAAAACCCCACAGGACACCCTCCTCCTTCGACACTCAAGCTCTCTTCGATGCTAAGAGCATCGCTGGAAATCGCCAAGCATGTTACACATCCCTGACACGCTCAGCTCCTTGGGCTCAGGGGTTGGGCAGCATTTTTCAGGCACCGTTAGTCTGTTTCTTTCCTTTAATGAGTCAGAAATGGACGCTGACGATTGTAATCGGGCATCCGTCTGAGAACGCAGGGGCCGACGGTCTAACCCCTGCTGTCTTTGTGCTCACCTGTCACCCGGGCATCCGGCAACACGTTTGGGCTGGTAGTGCTGGGTTTTCCAGCATGAAAACTGGGACCCACCACCCACAGGGCTACTGTGCAGAAATCTGATCATGGTTTTAAGTCAGACAGCCCTGATGGGCTACAAACCGAAACATGAAATTCTTAACTTTTCTCCAGGAAGTCGGAAATCATAAACAAGTGTCCTTGTCGAACAAAGTACCCTATGGCTGGGGTAAAGCTCTTGCCATCTAATGCCTCAGCCTTACTGTTTTCATAAAATGGACTTTCCCCAAACTGGATCTCTTTATTTTTGTACACAAGCTCAATTGTAGTAGAGGAAAGTCCTAAGCTTGGGGTCCGAAGACTTGACTTCTTTGTGTCAATAGCAACCTGCGCCTCCGTTGCTTCATCTGTAAAATGGGACTAATCATTTTTGCCCTGCCCATGGCTGGGTTGTGTGAGGGCATCTGAGGCAGCCCTGTGCACTCATCCTAAGACCTGCAAGTGGAAGGAAGCTCCGGCCTTGCTAAGAAAGTAGAGTCATTTGGTGGATCATTTTGGACACAGCTTCCTACTTGTTTCCTGGCCAAAGTTAATTAGAAGACCGAGTCACCTTCGTACCAGGAAGCACGTGTGTGTGTGTGTGCCTGTGTGTTTTATCCAGGATGAACATCCGCCCCATCGTCATCTCTTTCTGCCCTATCTAGTTACCAGAAAGAGAGAACAGCAAAAAAGTATGAAAAAAATACTTTGACCATTCTTTGCCCTCTGTCTCTGTTGCTTGTTTCTTATAAAGAAATTGTATTTCCCTCGTGTTTATAAATAATTAAAATTAACAAATACAAATAAAGGAAAGGACAAAAGTGCCCCCCCATTTGCATTCTACCCTTCTTCCCCCTGATGATGGGAACTTGGTTTTCGGGTGACTGATGCCTCCTTTCTCCCCCTCTCCACCAGGTCGGTGGCCACACAATGCTGCCCATTCGCTGGATGCCTCCAGAGAGCATCATGTACAGGAAGTTCACCACAGAAAGTGATGTCTGGAGCCTGGGTGTCGTGTTGTGGGAGATCTTCACGTACGGCAAACAGCCCTGGTACCAGCTGTCCAACAACGAGGTGCGCAGTGGGCTGGGTGAGACCCCCGAGGGCTGACGTCCAGAGGCGTCCCTCAGCTGGAGGCCAGGAGACAAAGTTGTGTGGCTTTGTGGGGAGCAGCACCTCCCACATGGCCTCTCTATACCTAAATGTCACGGCCAAGGTCCAGTCACTCCCTGAGTTTAAGAGTTCTAGAGAAAGAAAAGCAGTGTTTGCTGACACATTTGGGACCCGCCAGTGATGGGACAGAGGAATCGCTTTGTGCTGCTCATCTGGTAAATTTGTAGCAGAAGTGGCACCTTCAGAATCCAACTAGTTTTTTTGGTAGTATTCCAATAAGGTTTTAAGGCTTTTTTTTTTTTTTGCACATTTCACTAGAACATTCTAGTGTTTTATTTTCCCATTTCAATTATTTTACAACTATTGTCTATACTTGAGGCATAGCTTCTTGGTCAGGCACCTCACATCCTCTTCAGGCCCACATCTGTCTTTTATCCCAACTCCACTCATTTCCACAGCTTGGAATTCCCTTGTCAGTCAGCACCCTGACGTGAAAGTTCCAGGCTCCATCGAAGGCCAGTAAGACTAAAACACATTGGAATTCCAGAGTGAGGTGTGGGAGCATCCCACAGAGAGAAAGCATTTCTCCACCAGTTTGGTGACATCGGTGTGCCTAGAAAAAGGGATATAAACCAATGAAATTAACCATGATTTACCAACCTATAATAACTGTTTAGGGCAGCCCTCTCCTTGCACGGACATTTGTTTTATTGGTTTTGTTTTTCTTCTTGTCTGATTCTGTCTTCGATCTCTGTCCTGTCCAGGTGATAGAATGCATCACTCAGGGCCGAGTCTTGCAGCGACCTAGAACGTGCCCCCAGGAGGTCTACGAGTTGATGCTGGGGTGCTGGCAGCGAGAGCCCCATATGAGGAAGAACATCAAGGGCATCCACACCCTCCTTCAGAACTTGGCCAAGGCATCTCCAGTCTACCTGGATATTCTAGGCTAGGGCCCTTTCCCCCAGACCGATCCTTCCCAAAGCACCTCCTCAGATGGGCCGAGAGGATGAACGTCTTTTAACTGCCGCTGGATGCCATCAATCTGCTGTTCTTCACTCCGACAGTATTAACAACAAAGACACCGAGAGGCTTTCAGAGGGAAGCCATGTGCACTTCTCCATCCGTAGACACAGTATGAACTTCTTTTTGGCATTGTCTCTTTCTCTCTTTCCACCTCCCTTGGTTTCTTCCCTAGTTTTTGTTTTCTCTTTTCTTCTTCCTTTTTTTTTTTTTTTTTTTTTTGGTCTTTTTTCTTTTTTGGTCTTCCTTGCTTCATAGCCCTTACCCCTTCTTTTGAATCAATCTGGCTTCTGCATTACTATTAACTCTGCATAGACAAAGGCCTTAACAACCCTAATTTGTTATATCAGCAGACATTCCAGTTTGCCCACCACAACTAACAATGCCTTGTTGTATTCCTGCCTTTGATGTGGATGAAAAAAAGGGAAAACAAATATTTGACTTAAACTTTGTCACTTCTGCTGTACAGACATCGAGAGTTTCTATGGATTCACTTCTATTTATTTATTATTATTACTGTTCTTATTGTTTTTGGATGGCTTAAGCCTGTGTATGAAACAGGAAAACCTGTGTTTAATCTGGGAAGCCTTTATCTATGGGAGATTAAAACCAGAGAGAAAGAAGATTTATTATAAACCATAGTATGGGAGGAACAAAGACAACCATTGGGATCAGCTGGCGTCAGTCCCTACTTAGGAAAAACCCAGCGACTGTTAGCTGGGAGGAATGTATTCGGCACCTTCCCCTGAGGAGCTTTCTGAGGAGTAAAAAGACTGTTGAACTCTGTGCCATGGACTATTCTTTTCCCATCACCAGGAACACTAGGGTGTAGTCCAGAGAAAAGATGGCTTCCATGAGACGCAAGATGGCGCGTCACACACCCGGACAGTCTTGTCTTTGCAGGTCTCGGTGATAGCACTGGTTTGTCTTTCCAGGTGTTGTCCACTGAACCTTTGTCGAGTTTAGCTGAAAATGGGTGAATTCTTGTCCAGAGATCGTTTCAGGGTCAGGTGGGAAAGCCAAAGACTTGGAAAAGATAGGACAAGCTATAAATTCGGAGGCATTATATTGAACTTTTCAGATAGCTGTTCCCTCCGACCCCTCCCCTCCACCCCACCTGTCCTTTAAACTGTGCAAGCAAAATTGTGCATGGTCTTCGTCGATTAATACCTTGTGTGCAGAAACTACCGCTCCAGACGTCGTGCCCCTGATATGTAGAGCAGATCCATAAAAGGTATAACTTATATAATTAGGGGAAGCTAATGGAGTTCATTAGCTGAGTATAAATGTCTCTGGGTCGTAGGGTGGCGATGGGTTTTAGCGAATATGGACCCTGAAGCCTGGATGTCCTCATCCACGTCGAACGGACTGTGGGACTGTGGGAAGGGCAGACTCAGTCCCCGAGGGAAAAGAAACCTCACCCTGGGGGCATCACATACATTGATGTTCAGTGTGCATAGGCCACGACCCTGCTCTGGGCTCTGGTTGGGAGAGAGGTTTCATTCCCAGTGTACTCCATTGTCCGTATGCTGTTTTGTTTTTTTCCACTCCGTTAAAAGAAGTAAAACTTAAAAAAAAAATCAGGCACAGCATGCCAATGGGAAGCTATGCCCAGACCGAGCTTTGGAGGTGTGCTTCTGGGTATAGTCGTGGGTTTTGTGAAGAGGTTGTAAATTTAAATAGAAATTTACAGTTATTTGGGTGATCGGTTTTACCAAGGAAGAAAAATATTTCTGTTCCTCAAGAAAACTTGCTACCCTCTGTGAGGGGAATTTTGCTAATTTGACATCTTTATAACACAAGACAGATTGAAAGTGAGTGATTTTAATTCATCTTAGGACATTTTATTTCGTATTTGTTTCTGAAGGTGCAATTGCTCTGTTTCGGTTTTGCTTGCGCCCTTAATTCCTGGAGCACCTTATTTTCCATTTATAGGCTTTGAGAGCCCGTTCTCAAAAATACAAGTGTCAATTAACAGAGAACAAAAGGAAACCGAGTAGCATAAGCAGTCAAGTGGAGGGGGTTGAACAAGATGAACCCTATAGTCCCTTCAAGTTCTGCACTGGCCTATGAGACACAGGAGTTGAGTTGATTGTTCTCTTTGTCGGTGAAAAAAAAAAAAAAAAAAACCCTCCAGAATACACACAACAATATAACGAAAGCCATATCTCCATGATATATACCTGCACGTATATATCCTATTAAGGACCCATGGTACTGTTAAAACACTGTGGCACTCTGTGAAGCAGTAAAGAAGGGGCAGATTTGTACAAAACCTTTCTAGATTCCATCAGTGATGACCTGAATACCTGCACAGGTTTGTCATTCTGCGTGACTGGTCAGCTGCTTGGGGGCGGGGAGGAGGGGGGTGGCGGGGTGGGGAGAAGCTGCAAGTTACTTGTTTTATTTTAACAGAGAGCAAAGGAGATAACTACGCTAAGGGATCAAATTCAAGAAGGGCTGCACAGTTTTAAAGCAAGGATTTGTTTAAGGCAAATGAGAAGATGGGAGCATTCTATTCCATTCCAATGTGTTTTCCTCTGAAGGAAAAAAGCAAAAAACAAAAACAAAACAAAACAAAAAAAATCTCCTTACCTTCTGACAAGTCCCTCAAGGTCTTGAAATTAAAGGTTCTATGCAAGTGCAAAGTTTTACAGTCATTTATATTGCTGATCATTATTTTTTTTTTCTCTGTTGTCTCAAGAGTATGTGATTTCAGAGACGTCTCACATTGAAAGAATACCAGATTGAACGAACCACAGAATAGCTTAAAATAGTCATCGCAGTTCTTCCACCATCCCCTCTTCTCATGCTCTTTTGGTTTTTAGAAAAGGAACATCCTCGTTCTGAAGTGTAACGATCACAGAACATGGCCTGCTACCCGATTTGTGAAAAACTCCAACAGCAGTAGGGACGAACCTAATTCTCTCGCCCAAACTCAGTCTGACCATTGTTTCATACTGATTGTTTTCATAGTTTTCCAGGAGCTTTTCACATCTGTTAGCCAATTATTCCCATTTTTTATAAGTGAGGAAATCGAGGCTCGGAGAAGTTGAGTGGCATGCTAAAAATCTCCAGGCTCGCTTCTGGCACCAGTGGGATTGAATCTAACTGTTCTGACTCTGAAGTTCATGATTCTGTCCACTAGAGACTCCAGGATACAAACGGTCCAAGAAAGCAAGCACGCTGGTAAACTCACGAAGCGGGACATGGTTGGAAGAAGAAAAGGAAATACGTGAGATGACAAGCAGCTGAAACGTCGTGATATATAATCATGCTCATAGCTTCAGCTCAGTCCTTGTACACTGAACCAGCATCATAATCAGGCTCATTTAGAAAACATTCTGAACTCTGCGATAAAAGATCCTATCAGAATCCATATTATACATATGTGTTCACATCCGCGCTACCTGTGGTATTTTCATGTATTTATATGTGTGTTATAAATACTTGATTTATACATATACAGACACACAGACACAGGGTGTTTGTGTGGCTTATGTATAAATGTATAGGCACACAGCACTAGAGATAATGATAAGTAGGGTGCAGTATGAATCATTCGCTTAAAATCTGCTAAATAACCAAAACGTTTTAATGTCCCATTGCGGTTAGTGCTTCCATTCTCCATGTGGGTAGGACTACATCGCACTTCTCAACTCTGTGCAGTACTGCATGGGTGGAAGACATATTTAAGATAATGTGCTTCCCAAAACAACTGAATCAAAGCCATCCCACTATACTGAGTCCTTTCCCTGGCTCCTTGCAAAGGAGAATGCAGACTGAAATAGATCTCCTTACGTAAAGGTCCAGGAAAGGAAAATTGTTTTTTTTTTTTTTTTTTGGTCATCGGTTTGCACATTTGTGTTATGCTCACCTTGTCCCACTGTGACCCCTTTACACTTCTGTTCAGAGTCCAAGCATTCCAGAAGAGAACCGGAATGTCGGGAGCCCAGTGTCTCACAGGCCAATGGTGAGAAGTCCAAGACCCTACTGCAAGGCGAGCGACTCTTAGGAATTCCTCTGAGTGGGAATGCAAAGCAACAACAGTACAAATGCTGTCCTTTGCAAAGAGCCATGACAAAAGGATCCCCTGGTCAGGAACAGATGTTTCTTTTTAGCCTTCTCTTTTTGCCAATTGGATCTTCTATAATGCCAATAGTATTAAATTGTATGTCTAATTAAATAAATGACTCCATACACACACACCCTCAATTCTCTCTCTCTCTCTCTTTTTTTTCCTCCCATTTGAGGATTTTCATTTCCAATGTTGAGTTCGGTTTCACCCATCACAGAAAATCTCACGAGGGGAATGGCCGGTGACCCAATCCTCAGATGGCTAATGGAAGTTAAAGCATTTCCTTCACAGTGCGTAACTGTGGAATGCAGAGACTCCCAGATTGTGATAACAAATGTTATTCTAAAAAATTCGGGGCAGGAGAGATTCGTAGTTAAATACGACAACACATGAAAGGGTATTTTCTCATTGTCGGGGCTGGAATGAATCACTGCTACTCAAGTCAAAGGTTCTTGAATATTCTTAGTTTTTGCATTGTGCCCACCTTCTCCTTCTACCTTTATTTATGTATGTATTTATTTATTTATTCATTTATTTATATATATATTTTGGCTCCATTCATCACAAACACAAAGCAAAGCAAAAAAATATATATATATGTGTGTATGTGTCGCAGGCAAAACACTGTGAAATTCACAACAGCAACCAAGCAACTCTTCGCCATCTTAACATACGTCTCAGGAGACGAAACGAGAACACATGGGGATGTCATTTTTTTAAGTCTATGCATTCTAGGCCAGGTCCGTGTTTGTTTTCTTTTTTTTTTTCTTTTGGTCTGTGCATTAACGAAAATGATCCTGAGTGAAGGTTGGCTGAACGTTCAACATAATGGAGCAAGCATAATAAAAGCTGCTAATAGCCACATGTTTGGACTGGAAAAAAAAAAAATCAGAGAAAATGAAATGAAATGTATAAAGGCCTACATCTTGCAGCTTGTATATCTTACTATTGCTTTAATAATGTATAAAACAACTGGAAATGTTTTAAATACAAGGTCTTTGAATTAAATGTGGATTTTAAATATGTAATCCCTTGACAAATGACCAAATTCTTGTGAAATATTGCTCCCTGCATTCATTGATCATTACCTATCACTTACAAATCTGCCGAGAGATGTGGACACTCTCTGCATCTGCTTCTGTACATGGAGAGATGTTTGTATATATCCAGGCCATATACACACACACACATTTCAATATCTCTCTGAAGATATATTGCCCCTTAAATTGTGACCTGGTATTTGGAACCCTCTTTTTATTTGCTTTATTTTCCTTTTAATGTGACGTCTCTGTGCTAATACTTACTGGTTCTTGTTTTGCGATCTGTTTTGAGGTCCATTGCTTTACTAAGACCCACTGCATCTTGGCTGATTTCAAAGTGACACCAGAATATCAGTGTTTAAAAAAAAAAAAAAAAGTTTTGTTTGTAAATCATGTGACCAGCTTCTCTCAACCTGACATGGAGAGTCTCTTGTACTACAGTGTATTTAATAAAAATGATGTCTTACAATAAATAACATCCTCCAAAAGAGACACTACAAGTTACATGATGATTACTTTAAAAATGTATAGCATTTTCACAAGGCATGTGTGCTCTTTTTTTCAGTCTGTCTTTTTTCTGTCCGTCTGTCTGTATTTTAATATGGTCACTGCCGATGCCTGCAGTGTTCATTAGTTGAAGGCAAGAAGAGTATGTGGCCTTTGGAAGAAGTTCCCTGGCTCATCCCTCCATAACCTGGCCCTTTCAACTTCTACCTTGGATAACTGGAACATCACCGTCCAATAGAACTTTCTGTGATGACACAAGTGTTCGACCTGCCCTGTCCAATGTGGCTAGCTGGCACTTGAAATGGGGTCAGTATGACTAAAGAACCGAACTTAGGAATTCCTCTGAGTGGGAATGCAAAGCAACAACAGTACAAATGCTGTCCGAGTCACACGTGGCAATTTACATGTGAACTAACTCAAACTAAGTCAAAGGTCGAGTGAAGCATTTGGGCCATGTGACTTGGTGTTTAGGGCCTGGTAGAAAGCAACTCAATGGCCCAGTCTTGTGGGAACAAGGTTATCAGTGGGAGCTAATGCCAAGATTCAAGGTTCGAGGAGACTAGAGAGTTTCTAGGAAGTTAAATGTGGGGGGTGAGGTCTTCAGTCATTAGGGGCAAGGTGAGCATTTGGCCCTTAAGCCAAAGTCCACAGTCAACTGAGCATTACCAGCAAGGTCTTTGGGGTACTTTCCAACAGTACAAATGCTTCACTCGACCTTTGACTTAGTTTGAGTTAGTTCACATGTAAATTGCCACGTGTGACTCGTGACTACTGTGTTGCACGCACAGCACAGAGTGAGGAGATGGAAAGACTGATTTCCAGCAGGTCAGACCTAAGAAATCTGCCAAGAAACAAGTTGGATATCATGGCATCCCAGGGTAGGGGCATCTTTGAGGATCAGAATGACCCGAGAGCAGTAGCCAAATTGAAAATGCCACCCTCTCTTGGCCTCTCGGTTAACCAGTGTTTCCTGGTTAAAGGTGATGGAGAGCAATGTATGGTGGCTTGTCAGGGGTCTCGTAGCCTATCTCTGCCTCGCCAGCAGGTGGCCCACCCACACTTCTCCTTCTCAGGATTTTGCAGTCCTATTTTCCAGTGTCTGACCTCATCCCCTCCATCTCCCCCGAGAGGAAAGGAGACATCTGGGCAATATTCCTGGTGGAGGCTTCAGGAACATAAAGTTTGGCAGCAGATTATCCCCAAATCCATCTCCTCAGGAACTCTGCCCTCGTGAAAGCCCCTCTCACTGATGCAGATAATGTTTTCCTTGAGGTGAAAAAAGACCAGGTTAACACTCAGCAGGGACTTGGGGAATTCAAAGTTGTGTAAGGAGGGAAACAACGTGTCCAAAAATCCAAATAAGATCATGAGTCCCTGTGGGATGGAGAGTCTATCCCGCTCAAAGAAACCAGATTAAAGGACAAAGGTTAAATTTATTGGCGCCTGGCCAGCTAGAAACCAATCTGGACTATTAAAGATCCACACTTCCACCAGACCATATTCTGATAGTCCCATTGTTGAGACAATTACAATGCTCTCTGTTTAAATTCCAAACCCAAGGTCAAGGTTTCCAGCATCCTTGCCTGCTTCCTCCTCAAACACATTCTTGTAGTTCACCCTTAAAGATGCCTAATTTCCTGTTGGGAGCAACACTCTTGCAGTACTGTGATGAGTAACCGCTTACAGCATGCCGGGGTGTTAACGTACGTGTGTTAGTGGCCTGTGACTGCTTTCACAAGTTACCAGACACTGTGTGGCTTAACACAACGGAAACTGATTCTTTCGCAGTCCTGGAGGCCAGAGGTCTGAGATGAGGTGTTGGTGGGGCCACACTACCTCCAGAGACTCTCAGGGAGAATCTGTTCCTTACCTGGTCCAGCCCCTGGCGGCCCCAGATGTTCCTTGGCCCATGGCCACATTGCCCCAATTTCTGCCTTAGAGGTCACCTTGCCTCCTCTTCTTTGCACCTCTCCTCTGTGAGTCTGTCTTAGAAGGATATGTGTGACTGCATTTAAGGCCCACCTGCATAATCAGGACAAGCTCCTTCACTCGAGATCCTTACATCTTCTCACTTACAAGGTGACATCCACAGGTTCTGGGGTTTACACCATGAGCATATCTTTTTGGAGATGACCATCAACTACAGTGTATTACCCAACACTTAAATCAATCCTGTAAGGCAGGTACTATTATTATACCCAGATGAGAAACAGAGACACTAAAAGTGACGAAACTTGCCAGGAAGTTTGATCAAAATAAATTGAACAGTAAATATAGCGCTTCCTATTTGCCAGGGAGATAGTAATTTGATGCTCAAAGGCTCCTACTCCAGGTAATAGGCAGAAATGCAGGTGTCTGGCTAGCAGAGGGAAGGCCTGCAGGTGGGGTTTGGGCCATGTGACTTGGTGTTTAGGGCCTGGTAGAAAGCAACTCAATGGCCCAGTCTTGTGGGAACAAGGTTATCAGTGGGAGCTAATGCCAAGATTCAAGGTTCGAGGAGACTAGAGAGTTTCTAGGAAGTTAAATGGGGGTGAGGTCTTCAGTCATTAGGGGCAAGGTGAGCATTTGGCCCTTAAGCCAAAGTCCACAGTCAACTGAGCATTACCAGCAAGGTCTTTGGGGTACTTTCCTAGTGCTCCTAATCCCCACCCTCAACCACACATCAGTCTCGGGGAGAGTGAGCCTGCAGGTGGAGGGAGCCACCTCAAAATGGGGTTCTGAGGCTTAAGGAGATGTTAGAACCTCCTTTGCAATAAGATCCCTGCACATTTGGCCATTTCCCTAATGTTGGGTTCTGCGGTAGGCTCCCATAGTGAGGGCTATCTAACAGCTAACTACCCTGCCCCCGCCCCCGCCCTCTGCAGATGGTGTTTTACAATGAATGCAAGCTTCAGACTGGACTCATACAAACAAGCAATGATATATCATCAAGATCACAAGCCTGCTTATGTAAGCCAGGAAAAACCCCCTCGCTGTCCTTGCATGGAAGTTACACTCCAAGGCAGATGCCATGATACACGAAGATCTGGCCTACGTCCAGATCAGGTGACAGGGAGGGACAACATAAGACCCAGGAAGCTGCCTTTCTGGCATGAGAAAGCCGGGCTTGCCAGATTCTTTTGGCTCCTTCATGCGGGATGGATGGCACTTGTACCATACCTCTAATAAATCCTTCAGAACCAGCCATTTCATATATCTACAAAAACCTTTAATGCCCCTTATGCTAATTAACAATATTTAAATACCAATTAACTACTCAAGTCATTTCTCACATGGGCACTGCACCTTTATGTCAGCTATAGGATATCTGTATATCATTATATATGTCACGATACCTAATCACTTCTAGTGTAGAGGCTGGATTCAACCTGTACACACACATCACATCTACACACAGACTTTAAAGCTAATTGCCATGCAGACAATGTAACCACCTCCTTATGGACAAGCACAGCCTTTTATCCTATAGGAGATATGGATCTGTAGATACCAACTCAAGTGTGGGAAATGCTACTTTCTTCTTTTCCTTTAAATCAGTTTATGTTTGACTCAAGTCCACATCGCACATGGGCAAAATCAATCTCAACAATTACTGGGTATGCCTCCTTTTTCTCAGGTAAGCCATGGATCTCAAGGCTCATTGATCCCCAGGAAATATCCTAATTTACTGCTTATCACCATCCAGTGGTGCTGGTGCTAGAGTTGAGGAGCTTTGCATTTAGGACAGATGCATCAGGAATACCAGAGCCATCCCCAAAAGCCCACCACCTCCCTGACGCCCTATCCACTAGGTATTGTGACTATCTACTTTCAAGAAGGGTCACAAAGCTTTACCTCCAAGACTTTAATTTAGCTTTCAGTTTTGTTTGGCTTGGGGAGATTTTTTTTCTTTTTTCCCATTCTGTTATAGTTTATCAAGCATATGTACATGTTCAGAACAAAATGGGAGACTCTGTGCACCTGTTCAGTCTTCCATCTTCCTTGGAAATCTCAAAGCTTTCTTCCTTAATTTGAGATGAGGGTTCTCTTCACATAGTTTTATTTTTCTGGCAAGGTGAATATTAGAGCAATTCTTCTCAGCTTTTGTTGTAGGTCAGAATCACTTGGATAACTGAAAAATGTAGAAGCCAAAGCCTCACCTTGAAAAAAATTAGTTTCTATTAGTCCAAGGTGGGGCAAGAAATAGGCATTTTTTACCCCAAATCCTTTAAGTGTTTCTATTATGCAGCTAGGGTGGAGAAATACTCTTCTAGGGGATGATAAAGCTCAGCCCCAAAATTTCAACAATCCAAACAAAAAATACCTGATGACAGACCTAGGACTTGCCTCAGCAGAGAATGGGCCAGACAGAGAAGGGTCTAGAACTTAAGTTCAAGAATGCTAGATGAAGTGCTAGATAGATTTGAAGCAGATCATCAGTATCCAAGAAGTTGAGTAGTGAACTACATGTTCTCTCAGGAAACAAGTTTCCTGCAAAGCTCCATGGAAACCAGTTATGGCCCAGTGTTTAAGGCAATCATCAATCAACCAGTCCTGATGGGCTAAAAGGCTGGGATTCCAGCTCCCCTTTACGCCAGAAGAACAGCTGGTGGTTCTGTAACTGTAGATTCTGATGAGGACCATCTTGCTGCTAGCTTGCTATAACATGCAGAGCAACCACAAGGCTTGGACCTACCCTGTGACCATGAAAACTGAGCTCACAGGATCCGTTGGAGTTGAAGTTCCACCATATTGCTATTAGATGCTGGCCCTAGATCACTGCAAGGGGCAACACCAGCACTTCCTTAATTATGCAACAGCCCCAAGGTCAGTATCCCTCTTCAGGAGTCTACATTCAGTCCTACAAGATTGCTCTGTGCAATCCCAGAGAATGATGGGCAGCTGAATTGGGAACACACATACCGGATACTGATTTTATCCCCATGAATTTTCTCCTAAATCATAATATTCTAGTAGTTCTGCTCTATTCACTATCTAGCCATTTGCTCTTGTTTGTGTGACAATATTGTAATTTTTATTTATCATTTTTTTGTTGGCCATTTCCTACAACTAGAATGAACTAGAACAATTCTGTGGCATCTTTAGGATGATAGTTATTTTTGTTCAATTCAGCTTGACCACAGGACTTTTCTATAGTGGACTTACAAAAAGCATTTGCAAAGTTATGTAATACTTTCTTAGTTTGGAGAGAGACCCTCTTGGAGACAAATAGTGACCTTTCCAGCTTTAGGGTAGAGAGATGAATATGGATCAGAATGGTTGTCCAGGATCTCCTATAGCATCACAGATTCACAAGGTTGGAGGGGCTGCAGAAGGCAATCCTTTGAACATCCTTACCAGGGGTGTCCAGCCCTAGTGAGAGGGAATTTATTTGAACACATCCTCCTGCCCCCCTCTCCAATCCCCCCACCAAAGTCCATTTGCATTTTACAAAGCTTCCCTAGCGAGCACTTCCTGGTGCTGAACCAACATCTGCCTCCCATGGGCTCAAATCTCCTGGGAGTGCACAGAATAACTCTTATTCATTATTACTTGGCATCCCTTTATGACTCTCTTGTGCTCTTCCTCCCACATCCATCCCCCTACAGAAAACTCTAGAATGCTTGCCAAATACCCAGGAGAAAGGGCAAGGAACCCAGCTCTGCCTGGTAAAGCTAATGCCCAGCCCACAATTCCCTAGTTACTCTTTATTCACAACAGCTCATTTTCCCCTACCTGTTCTTCAGGCTTCACCTCTTCTTGACACGAGCAGAAAGTAACTTTTTAAGGGATCAAAGAGATTAAAAGTGAGGTGTGTCTCTTCTCCACTGATAAAATAGACAACTAATATAGGTCCACAGCCCTTATGTCTAAGGGCCACCTAACATTTCCCTGGATGCTGTTAAAAACAAAGAAAGTAAGGGAATCTGGATGTCCTATGGGACAGTGAGATTTGTAGTCTCTGATGACAGAGAAAAAAAGGTGAAAGGCATTGCTTATTTGCCTGCTCAGCCAAGGGTGGGGATGTTTGCTAACCTAAAGATAGCCTTAATTTTATTTGTTTTTCCTAAGGAACATCTGCTTACACAATGATTACACACTGGCATTCATTAACACAGGAAGTGAAGTGTCTGAGGTTTGTGTCACTGGGAGTGTTCGAGAACAAAATAAGACAGACACTCGTGGGAGTGATTTGAGAGCATTTTTCACACTGTGCAAAGGTTCAGCCTAAGAGAATGTCTAGTATTCAGAGGGCATGATAGTTGAGAACTCAGTCATCTGTAGTAATTGGGAGTCACTCTCTCTGGAACTGTGGGACAGGGTGGACGATGGATGACATTGACCATGTGTACGTGCCATGTGAATGAATACCTAATGAGGGCCTGGTGGCAGCAGCATCTCAGAAAATGCTTGCTGAATAAATGAATAAATTTCTTAGGCACGCAGTGAAAAGAATGCAGAACATTCTGTACACCCTTTCTACATTCCAAAGTACATTTACATATATTATGGCATTTTGCTTCCTAACATTCCCATGAGATGGAGCCCAGGCTTTCCCTCCCCTATCCCCCATTTTGCAGATAAGGGTCTGGTCATGGTCCCATGAGTTAGGGACAGAGTCAGAACTAGACAGGGAGTTTCCTAATTCTTGATAGAATCTTAGGACACTCAATCATTTGGCCAGTGAGTTTAAGGAAAATTTCCCAGATTCTTAGTTCTCATTTATAAGATCAGGATATGGTAACAATATATCCTGAACCCCTGCCTCTTTCCACCCTCCTCCCTTGGGTCAAAACCATAAAAAGTGATGCTATTAGAAATTAGATCTTTGAACATGTTAAGTATTGTGTGAAAGTGTGACAAAAAGGAAAATAATAAAATTTAAGTAGTTGCTCCATCTCTACATCTATTCTTCAAGACTTCCAGCAACAGTCAATTGAATAGATTTTTGAAAAAAATGCAAAATGCAGGAATCAATCAGATTTTCCCCATTAATTAAAGGGGAGAATTGAAGACCTCCACAAAAAAATAATAGGACTTCATCCCTTGGTTATGGAGAGAAGGTGGGACTAGATGTAGACTCAGTGAAGTTGGAGATTTGAAGGATACTTTGGGGATATACCAGCTTACCCCTGTCAGCTTACAGATGAGGACACTGAAGCATAGAAGGGTCATGAAGAGTCATGTAGCCATTAAGGTCAGGGCTGTCTCATTCTCAGGTTTCCTAACTTCCAGAGACCCTACAGCTATGGGGCCTTAGTGTCCTATTTCTTTGGCTCCTTGGAGCTGATGCATCTGCATCTTCCTCTTCATCACAGTGGCCTGTGTGCATATGTGTCCCCAGCAGGCCCATTTCTTCCTTCACTCCCTTCCCCCCAAAACAGGGTTCAACACCTATAACCGAGCACAATAAAGGGTGTGTATTTAAATATCTACAAAATAAAATTAAAATATTTCTTCCAGCTTTACTCCATCTCAATAGTAAGAACAACAACAAAAAACAAACCACATTGCTCCCTAAATTTTAGTTGTCCCCACCAATTTCCAGATTCCACTTAGGAGATCAGTCCCAAATAGCAGGGCTAAGGATGGGAAAGAATCTGGAAAAGCTGTAAACAGCTCCCCATTTCTATCCCCCATGTGGGTTCCCCCTTCCCCCACCCAGCTTTCCCCTTGGCTCTTGGAACCCACTGACCTCTTGGGACACAGTCCGCCCTCCATCATCCTACCTACTGGCTCCGCATCCCTCTCACATCTTTTTAAAGAGATATTTGGGGAAGCAGCACACGCACATCCAGAGACCAATTACTCAATCGCCCAGCAAGTATGGAGATGATGGAAGTATAGCCCTTCCGTCTCCTAGCAACGGCTTGGGGGGGGAGGCTGGAAAGAGAGCTGGTTGCCCAGCACCACCCTGCGTAGAAGGCATTTGCGCATTTCGCTTTTGTTGTCTTTGATGGCCATTTCTAAAACTGGCTCTGTATTCTTGGGGGGATTTTAGGCACTTAAGTTATTCTTTTAAAAGAGCTCTGCTGACATCCACAGGTCCTATAATTAACATCTCAAGCCTTCACAGGCCGGAAGTGTTCCGTCACCCCTAAAAATACAGAGGCCCATCTTGGTCTTCCTCCTGTGGCTTATTAGGAATTTGGCCAGTCCTCTACTTCCTCCATGCTATCTCTCGCCTTTACACATATTCACCCCAGATGTGGACATTCAAGCACTCCTTTCTTTCTTTCTTTTTTTTTCCAAATTGTGAACTCTGCCCTCTAGAAAAATCAAAGTCACTGGACATCTTACGCAGCTTGCTTTTTAACCTAAAACGACAAGCCAAAGCAGATTTCCACACCTGTTGTCCCAACGCCTCTATGGTCTCCAGCTCTGTTCCACCCTCCCCCACAGCAGACGTGTCATTGACAAAGGAAATATTTGACAAACTGGAGTAAGAATTGATTAAATGAGGGAGGAAGGTATGAGCTAGCCTGATAGCTGACTCCCCTAACTGAAAATGCTCAGGATCCCAAGAGAGAAGGCTGTTGAGTGGAAAGGCCATTGTTTCTGTTGTTTATGGGAGAGGGATAAGTAGGGAAAGAGAAATAGAGGTAGGATTAGAGAGAGAAGGGAGATTTCCATTATCAATCAAAGAAAGTTAAAAGGGTGAGGGGGCTGAGGAGAGCTGGGTCTGCTCTAAATTCAGCCCCCACATCTGTTATTTCTGACCCAGGGGCCCCTCAACTTTGGAAATCCTTGAGAAGGTCAAACCTTCTGGCTAAGGCTTGGGGATAAGTGAGGGCCAATGGGAACGCCAAGGACTGAAATGTTTTGGGGGGCTGGAGTTGGGCTGGGGGCATCAAAGATCAGGAGGTGGGACATGCAGTGCTTTGTTGCAGGGGCACTGATTGAAAGAACAGGAGGAGGCACCAAGCTTGCCCTTCTATGCAAGGTTGACAACGACCTCCCGGGATGGATAAGACGAGAAGCTGGGGTTCTGAGATAATCTTGCAAATTTTATTTCAGTCAAGCAAGAGCCTGTTTCTCTAAGAAACAGGGAAATTCTTTCCCTCTGCCTGCCTGTGCCCCAGTTTGCTGTTCTTGGAGTCAGGAAGTTTGCACAGATGATACCACTTCTATCGACTCCCCTCTGGGGCCCATGACTTGCCATACAGAGCCTTGCCAGACTGTCCATTTTTAGTCCTTCTGAGCCAGCTCCTGAGAGATTGCAACCATCTTGCTCCTAGATGGAATTCAAGCCTGAACAATTTAGCTCATGAAGCCATGAGCAATGGCTGGAATTCTAGTAGAAAAGAAAGAGAAGAAAGACAAGCCTCACACTGGCCCTGAATCCCAGGACAAGTCCCATGAAGGCCCTACAGGCCCCCATGGGCACATGAACTCCTCTCCACTCCTGGGCCCGGCTCAGGAGCTATGCCAAGCCTGGGCAGATAGGCCAAGGGATTCTGAGAAAGGGATGGAGGGTTCCAGGAGAGATGAGGAAGGCAGCACAGAACCTGCTCCCTGCTCCAAAGGAAAATCTTTTGGACAAAGTAATTTTGCTCCCGTGGCTTCCTTCTGGTGGCCTCAGCCCTGTAGAGGGGGACTATGGCAAGTCAGCATAGCTTAGGTGCTCACTCCCTGCAGGAACACTGAAATCTGCTAGGTCTACAGAGAACGGTGAATCCATCAGGACTCTTCCCTGTCTCCCCTTCACACTGGTGTCAAGAGGAACACGAGGTTAGAGCTCTCAGGCTTTCAAGGGCACCCAAGTGCATAGGTGGGAAACAGAATTCCAGTTTGGGGAAGCACCTCAACTCGTTAAGGGCATCTCAGATCTGTGGACTCAAGGCCAATCCTCTAAGACCACCCTGACTCTCTGAAGGCTCAACCCCAGCTTGTAATTTCCTAAAAACCAAGGGCCTGACGCAAAGGCCAAAACAGATATAGACAGGGGTGCTGAGAGACTGTGAAAATGGACTTTCTTCTACCATTTTGCTCAGGACCAGGTCACTTTCCAGAAATCCTATGGGCTGCCTCTCATAACTTCCCAAGTTTATGGACAAATAGACCCAGGAGCAAAACACAATCCTCCAGATTGTTATTTCTGAGCCTGCTGAGGTTGATTCTTTATTTTCATCACTTATCTGAAGTTCTGCATTTTCAAGTTCTGCTCTGACACAGGCCTTTGTCAGGAGCCCAGTTACCATGGCAGTGCCTCCAAAATAGAACAAGTCCAACACATATCAATAGACGGTACAATAAATAGAATAAGTACTACTTACAATACATTATTCGTTTCTACGGGGTAGTAATTTGTATGGAGAGTTGAAAATAACTACACCTCCCCCCTTCATTTAATTAAAGGAAAACAATTCCACAAATTGGAAAGGCGCAGTGTTTATATCAGAGCGGAACTGAGTGGCTGTGTGATTAAGAGGCCAGGATGACGGCTGAATTTGCTAGGGAAAACTTAATGCATTAAGGCTGGAGCCATTGAGAGAATCACTCTGAAGCACTCTTTCCCAAACCCAGCCTATGGTGTGGTTTGGTGGGAGGCACTAGCTAAGTATGAACTGTAAGCATGTCACCTAAGAAGCATAACATTTTTTCCTAGTAGTAGGGTAAGAATTCCTCTCTGTTTTCCCATGGCCACCCTGGTTTGCTCCTATTGTCCCATGACACTCTCAAGTGTCATGCTTTGGATCAAAACTTATATAAGCAAAGACACAGATGCAGTGAAAAGAAGGTCCATATGCATCCCAATGTTCGTAACAGCAATGTCCGCAATAGCCAAGATGCCCTTCAACAGATGAATGGATAAAGAAGATGTGGTCCATATATACAATGGAATATTACTCAGCCATCAGAAAGGATGAATACCCAACTTTTACATCAACATGGATGGGACTGGAGGAGATTATGCTAAGTGAAATAAGTCAAGCAGAGAAAGTCAATTATCATATGGTTTCACTTATTTGTGGAACATAAGGAATAGCATGGAGGACATTAGGAGAAGGAAGGGAAAAATGAAGGGGGAGAAATTGGAGGGAAAGACGAACCATGAAAGACTATGGACTCTCTGAGAAACAAACTGAGGGTTTTAGAGGGGAGGGGGGTGGGGGGATAGGTTAGCCCGGTGATTGGTATTAAGGAGGGCATGTACTGCATGGAGCACTGGGTGTTATACAAAAACAATGAATCGTGGATCACTACATCAAAAACTAATGATGGTGACTAATATAACATAATAAAATTAAATTAAATTAAAAAAAAAATCTTACATAAACACCCTTATTAGAGGTAACCACAGGGCTTAGGAGGCTGGTGAGAGACATTTTGAAAACATTTCCAAGGCTCACTCTGGAAAAAAGATACCCATCTTTATGGTAGATATTTTGATGAATATTTTATAGTTTGAGTTGTTTGTAGGTAACACATGTCTCAAGGCCTCCAGGATCTAGTATTTTCCCTGGATGACTCTCTCACTTAGAGTAAGAAACCTGACTGATGGGAGAAGGCACTGCCTTTAGAATCAGACAGGCCTGGGTTCCAGAACCAATGTTGTCTCTTAGCTTGGGAAAGTCTCTTCGGTTCAGTTTTATAGATGTGTAGAAGTGGGGATTTCACTCTCTACTTTGAGTTGTTGTGAAAATTGAATGATGTGTGGATACAAGTGCCTAGCACAATGTCTGGTCTATGATGGGAAACAGTTATTAGTGTCTTGTTCTTTTTCAGTACAATGGCTGTAGCTGGCATGGTAGACTCCTCAGACACAGCCTTGGGACCCAATTGGACCTAAAAGTGACAGGACCCTGGGAAAGTTAATAAACCTCTGAGGCTCCCTGCCCTGACTCTCAAAGGTAACCACCATGAGAACATCCCAGCATGTTGAGAAGAATAACAGAGATGACAAATATAAGTCGCCTGGCATAAATCCTGACACTTAGTAGACATTGTCATAGGTAATGTTCCCTGGGAATCAGACACTGGGATGGAGGTCAGCATGTAAGATGTTTATTAAGGAATGCCCCTGGGATGAACACTTGTGGAAGACAAGAAAAAGAAGCAGGATTGGGAATGTGAAAAGGGTGTAATGCAGTCCACTTGACAACTTGGCAGCAAATGGCCACTTTGCCTTCTTAAGAGATGGTGCCATGTCAAGGACTCATTATTGGCCTGCATAATGGGCAGGCTGGACATTCATCAGTGGTGATAGCTGGATCAGTCTTGGTAAATTCAAGTACCTGCTGATGGCCTATTTGTAGCCTTCATCCTTGGCACCATGACCATTTCACTCATGTGCCCTTTGTGCCTTTACTGGGATGGCCGTGGACAGAGGCTGTCGGAGGTGAGTAGATCCAAGCATTTTGTCCATTTGGTTTGTGCCTTTCAGGGGTAAATACTCTGTGAAGGAGATTAACATGTTGTGCCACTTACCTGGGTTCAGCCTCTCAGCTTCAAACCCATTCTTTTTTAAATAACTGTTTTTAGATCAGTTTCAGATTTACAGAATGATTGTGAAGTCAGTACAGAGTCTCAAGTCCTGTACATCCCTCTCCCAGTTTTCCCTATTATTGACATCCTACGTTCATAGAGTACATTCATTGCAATTAATAAACCAATGTTGATAGATTATTTAAGATTTATTTATTTTAGAGAGAGAGAGAAAGAGAGAGAAAGCAGGGCGAGAGGACAGAGAAAGAGGGAAGGAGAGTCTCAAGCAGACTCCCTGCTGAACGTGGAGCCACGTAGGGCTCAATCCCACGACCCTGGATCATAACCTGAGCCAAAACCAAGAGTCAGATGCTTACCCAACTGCACCACCCAGGCCCAATGTTGATAGATTATTAACATCCATTCTTTACTCAGATGTCCTCAGTTTTCCCCCAGTGTCTTTGTCTGTCCCAGGATCCCATCTAGGACCCCACATTCCATTGACTAGTCATCTCTCCTTAGGCTCTTCTTGGTTGTGACAGTTTCTTGGACTTCCCCAGTTTTGCTGATTTTGACAGCTTTGAGGTCAGTTATCATACAGAATATTCCTCAGTTGGGATTTGTCTGAGATTTTTATCGTGTAATGTGCTTTTGGAAGGAATACCACAAAGCTATGGGCCATTCTTATCACATCATTCAAAGAATGCATGCTATCAGTGTGACTTATCACTGTTGATGCTAACTCTGATCACTTGGCTTGAGATGAGGTTTGTCAGATTCTCCATTGTAAAGTTTCTCTTTTTTGTCCCTTCATTTGCTATGCTCTACCACCTGGAGGGTGGAGGAATAGTTACATAAATCATTTACACTTCTTTGGCATGGGAGATTTGTTTATTTTCTCCCACTTATTCTTTTATTCAATTATTTATTTATATCATTATGGACTCAGAGATATTTATATTATACTTTGAGTAATAATCCAAAACTACATTATTTATTTTGTTGCTCAAATCATCCCAGCTTTATTTGGAACTCTTAGTTGGCATCTGGATCCCTTTGACATACCCCCCTTACTGTGGCACATTTTTGCTTTTGTTTTTGAGCATTTTCTCCCTTTCAGGCACTAGAGATACTCTAAGCTCATCTTGTATATTTCCTGCCCCAGTCCTGAATCAGCCACTTCTCCAAGGAACCCTGCTTCTTTTTATTAGAGAATAGCATTAGAAACCAAGATCTGGGTTCTGGGTATCTTTGTTGCAACTGGGGTGTCACGGCTTCTGGGCCCTCCCTCTCAGCTGACAGATCAAGGAGATACATGTGTGTATACTAACCAGTGCATATATGCCTATTTATAAGTATTTCCATATGTAATCATGTATATCTATATTGGGCCACACATGGGTTCATACTGGTGTCTCCAGGTTTGATCTATTACCACGTGAAACATTCCAGCCTCCCCGCTTTGCTTAGCTGTAACCTCCCACACCAACAGTGTGAAACCCGGTTCTCACCATTTACTTAATTCAAGTAAATCAATCTAAGTTTACGTGTATGGTGGTTTTAGAATTGCTAACCCATCCTCTCTTGGAAGAAAACCTGTCAACTAGAGTGCAGTGCTTGCAGACAGTTCCTTTTGCCAGACTCCACTCATTCCCAGAGTGACTTAGGTCAATGCTTTATTCCTCTGAATTCATTCTTTATCCTGCATGGATACTGAAGCTGGACCCTCTAAACATTTTCTCTTTGCCAACTGGCATGATTAATCTTTGTTAGTAGAAGGACAGGGAGGAACACGAAAAGAGAAAGGGGCTTCTCTTCCAGGTTCTGTGTGCTCTTCCCTGCTTGCTCCTGTGACAAGAGTAGCAGCCAGCCACATGCAGGATATCCATGACACTCAATTTTCCAGCAGGTTCTGTCAGCAGGGCAAAAGAAACAGTGTAGTCTCTCAGGACCCCATGGTCATAAGGAGCTGCATACTTGGTTTAAATGCTCTGCTGAGACTATCTTGACATTCTGAATGATTTTGTCTTGGAACTTATGTCAAGTCCAATGGGACAACAAAGCACGCATGTGTGCAGGTGAGTGAGCATGAGCAGCTGGCCTGGCTACCTACCTGGTACCTACAAGCATATTTGGGGCAGGTCAGGGCCCTAAAAACCCCCAAGGGCGGCCTGAGCTGGGATGACAGAGCAGCAGCAGAAACTGGTGGCTGCGACAGCCCTGGAAGAAAGGAGAGACACCTCAAGAGTTCAATGACAGGACCTGTGGGGAGAGGCCAGCTTTCCCATCTGTCGCTGGAGCCTGTCCCTGTGGCACCTACACAAACACAAGCTCTCTATCCTGAGCACCAGGGCGGGACTGCCTGTGTTCAGCCATAGACATTTCAGTAAAATGTTCCAAAATGAAAGTGCAATATTGTGATTTATAATAAGAAATATATATATACCTTATTTCAGGCACAGAGCTCCAAAATCCCTTGGAATTTCCCAACTGATGAGAGCAATAAACATCAGTGAGGTGACTTTTGGAAATACCTAAGGGTTGGAGTTGGTTGCCAGAAGAACCAACCATGTGATTTCAGTCCTACCCAGCTGACTTCTGGGAAGGGGAAGGGGCTGGAGGTTGAATCAATGCCAATGACCAGTGATTGAAACAATTAGGTCCATGTAATGAAGCCTCCATAAAAATCCAAAAAAAAAAAAAAAAAGTGGGGGGGTGATGGTTCAGAAACTTTACTGTTGACACAAACATGGAGGTTCAGGGAAAATGGCACATCTGGAGGGGGCACGGAAGCTCCACACCCTTTCCCTCACACCTTGTCCTATGCATCACTTCCATCGGCTGTCCCTGAGTTGTATCCTTTTATAATAAACTGGTAGCCTAGTAAGTAAAATGCTTCTCAGAGTCTTGGGCCCCTCTAGCAAATTAACCGAGCCCAAAGAGGAGTCACTGGACCCTCCAATCTACAGCCAGTCATTAGAAGCCCAGGTGATGACTACGACATGCAAGTGGCATCTGAACTGTGTGTATTTGGGGACAGTCGCATAGGACGGAACCCTTAACCTGTGGAATCTGACACTATCTAGATAGTCTACCTGGAAATGGTGTCAGAATTGAGTTGAATTGTGGGACACTCAGCTGGTGTCCCAGCATTACTTGAATGAATTACCTGACCACCACACACACACACTGAAGTTAGGACCAGAGCTCCTTAGAAAGCATACCCATGGGCATTGCAAATAAAGCATATCAGGGAGTTATTCGAATTCTTCAAATAATTTAGAATCTCTGGTTTTGAAACTTGCAACAAAATCGGATAGCAAATTTAGAAATAGAAATTACATTTAAAAATTGTTGCATCCATTCAAAAAGAACTAGTTTCATATGAATTTTTCAAAGAACCAATTCCTACTAACAAGAAAGGTAATTTTTAAATTAATGTTTTCTTGTCATTGAAGATACAGCAATTGGCTATATAATGGGCATTTTGAATTATATACAAATCATGAAGTCCCTTTATGTTTCTTGTACAAATTCCACAAGTTACAGGAAATGTCAGAGGAAATATTAAAATGCCATTGTATAAACTTATGTTTAAAATTAAACTCAGACTTAAACAAAAATGATTTGTATAAAGGGTTAAGTCTTTTCAGAAAAAGATTTAGAATCCTAGTCTAGATGTACTAAAAACTTACTTTGAAATAACATCAGAAATTTGTCCTGATGTTGTCACAACTGGAACATACTCTTAACTCCAGTCACGGTTGCATCAGCAGAAAGATCCTTCTCAAAATTAAAAATCACTGTTGTTCTTACATTTGCCAAGAGCAACTGAGATGGCTTTCAATTATACCATTGAAAATGAACTTGCTACGTTTTAATGAATTTGTAGAAAAGTAGGCCAGAAAAATCATAGGACTAATCAAGATAGAACATTAATAAAGCATTATAATTTATTGTATTATATAAAATTATGACACCTAAAGTATTAATTAATTAGTTAACTCCACATGGCCTTTCTTCCTAGAACTAATACCCTAATACCATAGGTAATACCTAATACCTAATACCTAGGGTGTCCCAGGATATTTGCACTGACCACAGACCTGCTGCAAAGCCCTTTCCTGTTATAGATACTGAAAGCTGACAGCCTTTCGGATCACCCACTGGGGGAGATAGACCCTAAGGTGGCCCATATTCATGCTCTGTATAATCTCTTCCCTTTGAGTGTGGGCAGGACCTGTGACTTGCTTTTAACCAGTAGATTATGGCAAATGTGATGGGATGTCACTTCTTATCATCCATCCTTGACATTCTTAGTATCACAAATTGAGAATATCCTTGTTAGCCACCCATCTATTTTACCCCATGAACATGCTGTGAACTCAGTTGTCTGTCCAGTGTGTGGGTTGGAAGTTTACTCTGCTTTGGAGCTGGGCCACTCTGGAGAATAAGACCTAGACCTTGTTCTCAGATCTTTCTCTCTTTCCCCTGAGGACATGAGAATTGCTTTGTAAAATGCCAAAAGGTCCACATCCAGAATTACTGTGGCACCAGTTAATCTCTGGTCATTTCTTGCCTAATAGCCTACAAATAAGATTTCTTTTGAAGACATGGACACTGTACACCTTCAGAGGAGATGAGGACACATTGGGAAGGAATGATTTTACTCTGGGTCACTTCCGTAAACATTTGCCCTAGTTCCCACCAGTTAGTTTGTTGGTTTTGTGTGTCCTGCTCCAATCTGATAAAGATTTGTGTTTTTTAATTAACCAGTTAAGTCTCCAGGATGGAAAGCTGAGGGAGAGGGATAGCGATTTAGGAGCCTGGCAGCTGAGTGTTTTGAATTCCAGATATCTGTCTAAAATTCTATGATTTGGGGGCAGCTGCTCAGCCTCTGAATGGCAGAGAGGCCTGATTTTAGAGAAAGGGAGGTCCCCCAAAATTTGATTCCTTCCTTACCCCTTCCCCTAGGATGGGAAGGTACAAAAACCACTTGTCACCATAAAGAGTCAGAACTAACATCCAGAACTACAGGACAGTTGGAGAAGTACAGAAGGATAAGGGAGAGAGGCAGGAGGAAGCTATATTCCCTTTTCCTGTTTCCTCCTTTTATAAATTTTAACGTTTAACACTTAAACTTTTCCCAGAATTCTTTTTCTGTGGCTAGCTCTTTACTTGTTATTACAGTTTACCCATAGATATGATAAATGAATACAGTGAATGATTGCTGAGGGTCGACCAGATGGCTTGATGACTTCATTTACTCTCTCTTTGAGAAAACAATTGAAAGAAATCCTAGCTACTCATTTTCCTGCAGGCTGGGGTATGCAGTGATCACTTCTGAAAATGAAAAGATAAACATTCCTATTGTGTGCCTGGAGGCTCTGGGGATCCTGGAGACACTTTCTGCTCCACCATTTTATTTGAGAACATAAGGAGTTAATTGCACACCTTGCTGTTAAGAAAAGCCACATTGTATATTCCAAATATCAAGATCTTTCTTTTAGGATTAGAATTTGTAGTTGACACAGAGAAAATACTTTCAAGATGTTGTGGGGGAAAAACACACACACACATAAGACTGCATCTCTTTGGAACTCAGTGTTACTCAGCACCTGCCTAGTTTCATATCTCTGTAGGTTAGGGGTATCTATTGTTTCTCAAAGACCATGACCCAGACATCCATAGTCAAGCATGAGTTCTCTCAAAAGATACAAAAAGAAAGAAGGAACTCTTCCCAAGAGTTTCAAAGTATTTCCAGATAGGAGAGCTTTAAAGAATGATTTCCTCCTTGGGGATCTAAGGGCTTCTGAATCTGAAAGACAGGTACACTGCTTTGCATTTTCCATCCACACTGGATCCCAGTGTGAGTCTAGCCTGCAGACTGGCTTGCAGACAAACTGCGGGGAAGGACCAACTAGGAGAATCAATGGGACATTTGCAGTCATGCTTGGGTTTTGATCCATTCTGACTCTTAGGTTCCCCTTCTGCACAAGGGCAGGTGTCTCTTGACCCCCAGAACTTCCCCGAGCCTGGTAAGTAGTAGATGCTCAAGCAGTTTTGTGAAATACTCTCCTTCTTTCTTTTTGTATCTTTTGAGAGAACTCATGTTTGATTATGGATGTCTGGGTTATGGTCTCTGAGAAACAATAGATACCCCTAACCCCCAGAGATATGAAACTATGCAGGTGCTGAGAGCTGGAGGAATCCTATAGCCCTAGCCCCACCTCTCCATTCTGAAGATAAGCAACCTTAGGTTCAGAGAAGTGAAGTCATTTGCCTCAGGATGCACAGTCAGGTGGCCGCAGAGCTAAGATTGGATTCCAGATTTTCCAAATCCCACGCCAAAAGTCTTACACTGCTTTTTTTCATTGCATTTGGTCTGGTTCCTCTTTCCCTCCTCTAGGGAGGAAATGACATCCCCGCGAGCAACGCCATCATCAGATGCATACAGTTGAGCCGTACAAGGGCTTCTGACAGAGTCCAGGCAGACAGGACGCTCTTGAAGCACCGCATCAGAATTCCAGAGGCTTTTGGGCGCCTGGGTGGCTCAGTTGGTTAGGCGACTGCCTTCGGCTCAGGTCATGATCCTGGAGTCCCGGGGTCGAGTCCCGCATCGGGCTCCCTGCTCAGCGAAGAGCCTGCTTCTCCCTCTAACCCTCTTCCCTCTTGTGCTGTCTCTCATTCTCTCTCTCAAATAAATAAAATCTTTAAAAAAAAAAAAAAAAAAAGAATTCCAGAGGCTTTTGTTTTCCTGTCCTGGAGAGGCTGTGGGGCATTCATAGGCAAGGTCATCTGAACTTGCTTATGTTTTCACTCCCAGCCCCAGGCAACGAGGACCAGTGGTGGCAAATCTGGGTTTCACCATCAAGACATACAGACTTGGAAGAAATTTTAAAGGTTTGTATCCTCGGGTCTCTCAAAGTAGGAGAACACAGTTAAAAGATTGCAGGATTCCGTGGAACTGGCAGGATTATGGTAACAAGTTTATCAACAGACAAATGAAGCCTCCATGTGTATTATTTCATGTATACGAAAGAAGACAAAAATGACACCCTGAAGGAGGGCAATATGAGCGCCATTCCACGTATCTTAGAGCAATACTCATGTGGACCATACCATGAATTTCCACCCCATGCTTTTAAGTTCTCCCTCCCATAAGTTTCAAAGCAGATCTGGAAAGTTCACTTTGCTTTTTTACGGGTGATAATTCATAGGGGTATTCATGTCTGTTCTTCCTTTTTATGTTCTGACACCTTTCTGGGTTCTTAACCCAAAGTTGTTAATGCACATCCCTCTGTCCCATGTGTACCCTAGAGACACAGAGTAACTTGGCTCCTGCATGGAAAACGTTGGGGTTTCTCTGTTGTACCAATCCCCCACCTGTCTTGGGGATGCTCTCCCCTCCCCTTCTGTAATCCATGAGTTATGCAGCTGACGATTTGGCATGACAAAGGCCTGTCACGCCCCTCAGAACAGGGTACCACGTCCAACCCGCTCCACACTCCTCTTCCCTCCCCCAACCACAGTGAGCATTCAGCCCAAGGCCAAGGCACAGCTGAGCTCACCTTCCCTTATCTCTCTTCGAACTCTTTTGTTGAAAAATCCCTACACTGTCTGGACTTGGTCTCTCTCCTTGTCTCTGTTCCACTTTCTCCTTCAATAAATATTCCCAACTGAATGGAGGCCCATATTGGAAGTTCATCAGAAACTTCCCTAGAAGAGATGCGTTTTTATTAGAGTTTTGCTCAAGGAAGTTGCTTGGGTAAGGTACAGTTCTTGGGTCTATTTGTTAAATCTACAAACACTCCTATCAACCCGTCCTCAAGGGCCAGCACAGGCCTGTATCTAATGAAGTTGTAGATGAGGGAGTGCTCGAGATGGTTTCTCGACCTTAGGTAAAATTTAGACCTCCCCATTCTGTTTTTTGTTTTGTTTGTTTGTTTGTTTGTTTGTTGTTGCTGTTTAGGCTGGGGTCCCATGACAGTTGTACCATCTTTCTATGCCAGGGTAAGTCTAGGTGTCTTGCTTCCCTTTGCCATTTTGTACAGATCCTAGAGGAGAAGAACACGTGTGGTGTAAGGGAAAATGAGTAGAACCCGCGGGTAGCCTGAGTGAGGCCCACTGGGAGGAGGCCAGACAGGGGAGGCAGGACCCCTTATGCTGTGGGCAGGATTCATGGTCCAGCCACATCTAAGCTATTGCAAGAAGGGAAAGCAAGCTGAGTGGAAAGCAGAGGTCTTTTCTCTTGGCCATTGCCACAAACTCAAAACTGGCCCCAGTGGCAGAGCAAGACGAAGCTAATAGGGGCAAGGCTTAGATGCGGGCCAGAGGGCCATTTGGATGATGTTTCATGCCCCCTTAGAGGCCTCAAATTAAATTATACCAAGAGCCCCAAAGAAGCATAAAAACAGAATAAAAGAGGACGTTCATCATATGACTCTGACCTTAGGTCTTATTCCCAGACCTTGTTTCTGTTTTCATGATAAATTAATACTTTGGTAAATTCTGGAAAGTTTTTGTGAATAGCATAAATTACATCATTAGCATACCACAACTTTTATTTGTTAAATGGAATGTATAAAATAGACTTCAGTTTTGGGGCACCTGGGTGGCTCAATCGGTTGGGCATCCACCTTCGGCTCAGGTCATGGTCTCGGGGTCTTGGGATGGAGTCCTGCGCTGGGCTCTCTGCTCTGCGGAGAGCCTGTTTCTCCCTCTTCCCCTGCTCTTCTCTCTCTCTCTGTCAGGTGGATAAATAAAATCTTTTAAAAAAAATAGACTTCAGTTTTGACAACTTTGTTTTATTATTTACTCACTTTTAAATATGCCTCAAAAATACATAGCTTACATGCTTTACATATACCTATATCTTATTGAAATACATTTATAATTTAAACACACTTTTTGGCAAATGGTGCCTTGGTTTCTTTCTAGCTGTAAGGATCACTGATGTGCAGAAGCCAAGATAAAAGGTAAGTTGATACCTTTGGCTTTTACTTTTAGCTCTGAATTTTCTGTCACAGGGGTCGAAACATAAAATTGCAGAATTCACAAAAAAGAGGCAGCAGAGTGATTCTTTGGTCTTCTGAGCATAACCACATCTACTTCTTTTGTTTTTCAACAAAAAGCTACAACATAAACCCCATAAGCTGGCCTGGGCCTTGCTGATAGAATACACAGAGCCAGAGAGAAATGGTCCATCACAAATAAGAAAACACCAAGGTCCAAAAAGTGACATTGGGAAAAACAGAGAGAGAGGGAGAAAAGAAGATAGAAGAAGATAGAAGAAACATGAGATTTCTTTCATAAATATTTGGGGCTTTGAACCTCATGTTTGGAGTGTAGCTGGTGACAAATTCCTCTCCTGTTGATGCAAGTTGGTAACTAGAAATTCTACTCCGATGAAACCACAAATACATTCTCAGACAACACACTAAGCAGAGAACCTCCCTCTCACCAAGGCACATGCAGACATGCAGACTAACTGTTGAATTCCAAGAGATCAGGCCCTGTCTGAGGTTCCTTGATATCCCTGGGGAATGGTGGGTTTTGACAGAAACAAAACAACTTCCACCAAAACCCTGCATCGTTTCAGACCCCCCGGGGGCAAACTTCCTGTCTAGTCCCCAGTGAGACCCTGCCTGCCACTCTCAGCCTGCCTGGCCAGCTCTCCTAGGTCCTCAAGTTGTATCTGCAGTAGTGCTCAGAGTGTGACGCTGGTCAAGGGTGACTGGTATTTCATGCCTTTTTTTTTTTTTTTTGAAGGGGGGCCCAAGACTAAATGAGACTAATGATGCGACAAACACTATTTTCTAGTTCTGTTTGCACCTCAAATTCCTGACAATTACTTCTAGAAGTTTCCCTGGTAGTGTCTCACATACACTCTATGGACCAGCTCTGCCCCTGCTCCCTGTCCCTGGGATGTACCAGAAGCTGACGATGCACGGATGACAAAGCTGACTGTAAAGGTCCCCACGGCAGAATCACTCATCCCCAACAGCACAGCTGCTGATTTCCTCCAAGGCGCTGTTCTCGACGGCCCTCGCGGCATAAGCTCTCCGGAGCCGGTATGTTTCAAAGCTACTGCCCTTATTTGCTTTTACCACTGACGATGCTGGTGTTGGAGGTGCTGAGATCTTGCAATATTAGCATCTGAATCCTGGGCTCACTTTTCCTTGCACACCCCTCCGCATGGGCTGCAGGACACATGGGGTGACAGAATTGTGACCACCCCGACCCTCTAGCTCATGCTCCACATTTGTGCGCCTCAAAACTCATCCCAGAAGGCTCCTTGAGGGCCTTCTGCAAATTGTTCCAGCTCTTCAAAGACCCCGGCACATGCTCTCACCCCCCATAACCCCCATAGACATTCCCACAGGATCCACGCTATAGGTGTGCCCCACACACCAAGTAGGTATCTAATAAATGTTTGTGAAGGGACTCATTAATGACTTGCACTGAATGTGGACAGTGCTGGCAATGTGTTGCTTATAGTTGGCCCCAAGTGTGTGTCTGCAGCCCAGCTTTGAGGTTAGGGAGTGGGACAGATAAGGTCATAAGCATCAGGGTCTCTCCTTCAAGTCCACAGGAGGACTTCTTGACAGGACGTCACTGTGACTGCTGTCCATGCTGGAGTGTGGTTCCCAGGGTCCATGCTGCATAAAGATCACGCTAAGCCCCACCCCAAGATAATCGCCGTCAGTTCTCCTGGGATGGAGCCGAGCCCTAGGGGTTTTGTTTTTTCTTTTTTTCAGTTCCTCAGTGACCTTCATGCAGGTCAGGGCTCTAAGTTCTGCCTCAGAGCCAATCCATAAACACACAGACGCATAAAACTCTGAAGATGCAAGCAGCTTATTTTATCATTTTTACTCTTTTTTTTTTTTTAAAGATTTTATTTATTTATTCACGAGAGACAGAGACAGAGAGAGAGAGAAGCAGAGGGAGAAACAGGCTCCCAAGGAGCAGGGAGCCCGATGTGGGACTCGATCCCAGGACCCTGGGATCATGACCTGAGCCGAGGCAGACGCTTAACCATCTGAGCCACCCAGGCGCCCTATCATTTTTACTCTTATAATACTTTTCCAATGTATCAAGATTTTGATTTTGAAAGTAACAGTGTTCATTGTAGCCATTCAAGCAATAAACATGCGCAGATCAATAATAGCATCTCCCTATGCTAAGCCCACTATACTCCCCCTCCCCCAATGCAGGAACAATTTAATAATGGGGTATTTATTCTCTCAAACCTTTCTCCATATTCATGAAAATTATATGCCCATATATATATACAAGTTGTTAGCTAATTCATTTGGAAACATAATGTCTTTCTTTCTTGCCTTGAACACAACCAATCTCCTTTTCTGTGAGAGGCATCCCTTTGCCTTGGGGAGAATTATGTTCCCTACAGGAAGAACTAGAAGAGCCAGACCAGTGTTCTCTTCTGACATATAAATACAGAAGGGCACCTGGGTGGCTCAGTCAGTGAAGCGTCTTCCTTCGGCTCAGGTTATGATCCTGGAGTCCGGCGGTCAAGCCCCACGTTGGGCTCTCTGCTCAGCGGGGAGTCGGCTTCTCCTTCTCCCTCTGCTCCTCCCCCTGCTAATGCTCTCTCTCTCTCTCTCAAATAAATACATAAAATCTTTAAAAAAAAAAAAAAAAGGATCTCTGGACCTGCAGGAAGACAATAGTATTTGGCAAGAGAGAAACATTTTCCTAAATGTTTAAGCAAGGTTTGCTGCTTTTCACTTACTGACTCAACATTACCACTCAGCACTTCTTAGTTCTTGTCTGCTTTCTAGAAAGAGCCAGGAAATACATTCTTCACAGTCCCTTTTTCTACATTGTTCTGGGTCTGAGTCTTCTGGAAGAGGAAAATTTCTATATGGGCCCTCAAGGTGATAGGGGGAGGACAGGAGGAACCAATTATATATATAATCACTCAAGAAGTGATTGTCATGCTCCAGTGGTATGCCTGGCACAGTTCTGGGTACTGGGGAGGGAGAAAGGAGCCAAACAGACCAAAATCCCTGCCATCATGGAGCTTCCCTTCAAGCTGGGACTTTGGCAGAGAGCAAGCTTGTGTCCAGTAACAAGTGTGACAAAGCTTCTCACCCAGAGCCCAGTGGAGAGGGACAGCACCTGGACAGGCCACCTTTGCTCAGTGTCCCATTGTCAACCAGGGCCTCCAATGGTAAATTCACCAGATGCCATCTTGGAAGGAGATGAGGAGGAGGACACTTAGACTGAATTCACAGTCTAGTTACCCCCAAAGAGACCATGCTAGATTGGGGGAGGGGGGGTTATACACAGAAAGAGACTAAGGTATCAAGAAAATCCATTAATTGGAAAGTTTAAGTTTCCCACTCTAAACATTTAGAGATTCAGGAGGAAGTTTCAGTTACATACAGAAATAAGCACATCTAAGTAACTACCTAATAGTTTGCCATTATTTCACATGGATGTGAAGACTGATTTTTGGTTTTGCTTTGTGACAATGAAATCCTGCCCATGCACCTCCGTCCCTAAATTATCATTCATTGTTTCCCATGTCACCCTGGAGATTCTGCCCAGCAACCAGTTCCTGTCTTTTTCATCATATGCAGGAGTAAGTGGGTGTGAAAGAAATCCGACCTCACTAGCATAAAGGGTCCCGGGCTTCATTAAAATGAGTAAGAGGCCTCCAGAAGAAGGAAATCACTCAAGATTTTGGTTATTATTGCAATTATTCCAGTGGTGGAGGATTTATGTATTGAGTGACAGTGCAGAGCATTTGCAGGGTGAGCTCACCCACTTTGTTTCTGAGTGGGGCAGCACAATCCAGAATTGTGTCTGGAAAGCCCCCAAAACTTTTTAGCTTCAGGTTGTTTATACAGAAACACAGAACTAATGGGCTGAGTAGAAGGGAGAAGTCTCAGAGGGTCACCACAAAGTAGTAAGAATCTGAATTACGGAGTACTTTAAAGGAATGGAATTTTGTGGCATTCAAATTTAGAAATTCACTTGATAGAAACTATTTACATGAAGACTTGATGACCCTACTTCTAGAGAGAATGTGAGGAATAAATCTGGCAGTGAGACTCACTGGGTTTCTCAGGGTAAGAGAAGCATACCACTCGTGGCATAAAAGATTATTTAAAGTTAGAAGGGCATAGTGTATTAAATAATATAAAATCATGTAGCAAAAAGTTATTTCATTTGCAATTCCCTTTATATATTCTGATTCCCTAAAGGAGGAAGACCCAATGCAAGACTTTATTTGCTCAACACTGTGTGACCCTTGCCAGTCTCAAGCTGGGAGCCTCCATGGGCAATATCAAGCCAAAACTTGGTAATTTGTAGTGTCCTTTGAGTTAATGTATACTGGTAGCTTTTATGTATACACTGAGTCTTGTTTTCTATTTATCTGGTGATACAAAGTTTCTATTAGAAATGTATTTATTTGCCGGGCACCTGGGTGGCTCAGTTGGTTAAGCCTCTGCCTTCAGCTCAGGTCATGATCTCTGGATCCTGGGATCGAGTCCTGCATTGGGCTTCCTGCTCAGTGGAGAGTCTGCTTCTCCCTCTCCTGTTGCCCCTCCCCCTGCTTGTGCTCTCTCTCTCTCTCCTCTTTCTCAAATAAATAAAATCTTAAAAAAAAAGGAATATATTTATTTGTGTAAAAATGAAAGAGTAGATACAAAGAAAAATATTAATGAAGCAATATATGTGGTTCAAGATACGGTAAAATTTTGAGTGCCTTATTTGAATGACACCTGCCCGAGAAGCACTATGCTAACACCTAAACGATGCATATACCATGGTTTTTTAAATATTTGTTCCTTAAAGTAGGTCAAACATGTCCCTTGTTTACACTATTACTTGCTTAGCATATTAGTTCTTCATTGATGCTTTTTAAAAAGTCGTTTCTCCATTTCTCCCAGTGCAAGAACATTATGACACTTTCCCAATGGCTTGAGCCAAATTTAATGAGATTTTATTGTAAAAGAAACCTAATGTGGAGTATTAGTCTCCAAAAGAGTAATGTTCCCCCAGGAAATTAGGAAATTGTTTTATGATGAACAAATTTAGATGAGGGCACTTATTTGGAAAGCTACTGGTATCATTGAATATCTCGCGCAGTTGATGGAGAATAAAGATGGTTATGTTTTCATCCCAACCTTCTCTAATCAATTTTCCTTTTTCTACATCTGTTTCTGCCATTAAAATAGGAACAAAGGAGAAAAAAAGGTGGCTTAATCTGGAGGTAATATGGGAAGCAGTTTGGGAAATAGGTGGGTAGGCTGAAATAAATGGAGAAGAAAAAATAAAACTGGATGAGGAAACTTGGTGGAAAAAGGATTCTATAGATAATCCATTCCAGGAGATTGCAAAAAAACATATCCTTTGGAAACTGGCAGATGTGAATTCAATTGCTGGTTTCACAACTTGCCAGCCGTAAGCCTGAATTTCCCATTGGTGTAATGGGGTAATTCATCTGGACAAAAAGGCGTGAGTGGGGAAAAAGGGGGCAGGCAATATGTCAGGGCAAGGCTCTGGAGGTTGATGCAGACAATATTTCCCTCACTAAAAGAATTTGAAAGTCATTGTTTTCTTTTCTTTCTTTTTTTTTTTTTTAAAGATTTTATTTATTTATTTGAGACAGAGAGAATGAGAGACAGAGAGCATGAGAGGGAGGAGGGTCAGAGGGAGAAGCAGACTCCCTGCCGAGCAGGGAGCCCAATGCGGGACTCGATCCAGGGACTCCAGGATCATGACCTGAGCCGAAGGCAGTCGCTTAACCAACTGAGCCACCCAGGCGCCCGAAAGTCATTGTTTTCCATCAGAGCAATTAGGGCCTATAGAAATTGCTCTCATGAACATCAATCACATTATATCTGTTGTGAGACAGACATATTTTCAGAGCACAGAGAGTAACATAAATGGTTTTCATTAAGAAAGCACAGGTGATATTTTTCAGTGTCCATCAGATATTAAATTGAAGTCTAAAATCATAACCATCTTTGCCTATGAAGATATGGATGCCGGTTTTTCTTACAGTTTGGAGAATTTAGGCTTCTTTCTAAGCTTATCTACAGATTTGAGAACTGAGGGTCAGGCACTGCTCTCAATCAGCTGTGATGGGGGAGAAGGGTTGGCCAACTTGCCCACTCTAGAGCCAGGAGTCATATTTTCAACATAAAATGTGTTCTCCTACCACACGTGATTAGCTCTCATCCCCCTTAATTTCTTACAGATCATAGGCCCTGGGATCTAAGCTAATTCACATGGCTGCCATAAAGGGCTGGCATGATGCTGAAAATCTGGTCCCAGCATGTTAGGAAATGCAATCTAAACAATATCATCTTTACACGGTGGGGACAGTCCCCTAAGTCTGAAGGCCAGTGATGAAGAGTGAGTAGAAGAGCAGGAGAGCGGTCTTGTTGATGTGCAGGGGGATTTGCTTGGGGGTCTGTAAACATGTGACAGACAGTGGGTGTGATTAAGGCAGTGGAGAAAAATGCAGACTTAGCCCAGACTTGGCAGAATGAGGTTCCCACACCCATTCCTGAGATCTAAGTAAGAGAAGGCTGGGGAATTAAGACGAGGCTAGGTGTCAAATGCTAATCAAAGAAGCCAATCAGACTTCCCTGTCCAAATCAGGAATTGGCTAAGTCAACTTTTTCTGACCATCTGGTGTGAGACAGGCCATAGCCATGGGCAACCTTCTCCTTATTTTGTTGAAATACCAGAATCAGCTCATCGCAGGGTGCTAAGGAAGCTATTTTGGGAGCCAGGAATTCCAGCCCCAGGCATCAAGAAAATAGTCTCAACCTTAAGAGTCTTAGAGCTTACAAGTTTCTTAGCTCACTGTCATGCCACACTAATTCCAGAGTCTTAGAACAGGATGCATTTTGAGGTCACCAATTTAGTAAGAATAATATATTGGAAAGCATGTTGTAACTGGAAAGCTTTATGCAACTGAAAAGCAGGCTCATTAATAGATGATCCAGTCCTGGGTGTGTTGGATGATGTCCCAAGGAGCCCAGGTGGGATGCCTCAAGGAAGGAGCAGGGAAAGTAAGGGTCTTCTGAGATGCTGAGGGCCACATCCCCATTCCTGACTCAGCCAAAGCACCCTCGTTTTAACTGATATTCATATTGGGGTTCTAAGATTTGTTTAAAATCAGGGGTGCTTCTGAGGTTAATGTCACCATAAGAACCATATGTGACCCTGTCTCCCACTTTCATGGTAAGGACATTCAACAAGGGTTGCATGCTGTTGCTGGGTCTGGTATGGGTATACAGTAGAGATTGAGATGTAGACAGCCTAGCTCTCTTGGAGGTTACATTCCCCTAGGGCGGAAGTGGAAGACATACAGATATTAAAGGCAGCATTACTAAATTATATGCTAAGTTGAGCTCTAGAGCAGTTGGAAATGCTCCAGAGTGCTTGGATACACTCTTTGGAAGTCTAACTCTCCCTTAGTCCCCATTAGGGTTCCAGAGATCCCCTTAGGTTTACAGATGCCCTGTGCTGTCCTCAGATGGGAGATGGAGAGTAGCTCAAGTGCAGGTGATTTGGAATTGCCACTTGTGTGAAGGCTGCCGGGTAGGCTTGCAGCTGTCCCAGTGGCCTTTCCTGTCTGTCCACTTGCCAGATGCCTCCTAGCAGCAGATCCACTCACAGAGAACTGGTCTGGGTCAAGTCCCATACATGGAGTGCATGTGGAGTCCCCAGATCCAGAAGCCTCTCCTTCTTAAGGACAGAGCCACCCAGGCGTCCCAAGAAGCCTCTCCTTCTTATCACATATCTGCCCCTGCCCAGCTGTCCTAAGTTCCCTGCCCCAGGCTCAATGTTTTAGCTCAAAAATCCCTGCATCTCTTCCAATAGAACTTCACCCATCAGGAAAAGGTTGGGTCCCTATTAGACCTGCTCCCAAACCGTCTCCAACAGACAAGATGTTTCCCCTCTCTCAAGGGTAGGATGACCTTGGTCTTTAAAAAGATTTGCCTTGTCTGCATGCAGTGGAGAAAATAGAGGGAAGGAGGTACATTTTCATTGTGACCTAGGAAAGGAGTTGCCCTTGCATCAAGGGTGGGTAAAAAGGCACTTTCTACAACAAATACAGTAAAAGAGGAAGAAAGGAAGCAAATTTTTTTCGAAGCTTTATTTATTTGAGAGAGAGAGAGAGAGGGAGAGAGAGCACACTGGAGGGAGGGGCAGAGGGAGAGGAAGAGTGTCCCAAGCAGGTTCCACACTGAGTGCAGAGCTCAACACTGGGCTCAATCTCACAACCCCGAGACCACGACCCCAAGGCCACAGCCTCAAGACCACAGCCTGAGCAAAAACCAAGAGTCAGATGCCCAACTGACTGCACTGCCCAGGCACCCCAGGAAAAAAAAAAAAATGTCTACATATCAGTGATACGTGGAATATTCAAACACTTAAGATATCACTACAATTTCTCTCATGGTAAATGGTTTGATAGAGAAATACAAAATAAGAGAACTTTTAACAGGGGGTCCTGACCCAACCTAGGGAGTCAGGAAGTTATCCCTAAGGGGGCAAGGAGGAAAGAGAGTGTTCTCCGCAGAGGAACAGCATGTAAAAAGGACCCTGGGGCAGATAGGGCCTGGCATAGTCGAGGAACTGAAGGAAGGCCATTGCAGCTGGATAAGAGAGCAAAGGAGAGAAGAACTGGAATGATCTTGGAGAGGTGAGTGGGCACAAGCCATTCGGGGCCTTGGAAGCCATGTCCCGACTGCCTTCATTCTAGGGGAGTAGTAGGATGATGAATGGGTATTAATTTTCATTTATCAAAATTGGAGAAAGGTAAAAATGGATATGGGTAGATGAGTTAGGAAACTATCCAGTCATACAGGGGAGAGATAATGGTGTCTTACATTAGCTGAAGGCAAAGGACATGGGGAGTTGTGAATGAATTCAAGAGATTATTAGATGATATCTTCATTGGGGCTTGATCAGCTTGCCTCAGAAGAGAAGGGTATTTTAAGATTGGTTCCAAGGTTTATCATGAGAAAATAAGTACTATTGATTGAGATGGGGAAAACAAGAAAGAGGGCATCATGAGTTCAGCTTTGGACATGCTTAATTTTCTATTCTCGTGGGCACCCCATCCAGAGCTGCTATATATACAAGTGATGCACTACACGGATCCAGGGCTCCTGCCAATAGCATACAGTTCAGAATTGTCAAGGGCAGATCTAGAAGGCGGTCCCTAACCTCCAGTCTCTACCTTCAGGTTCCGAAAATTCCATGATCCTAACTGACCATTTTTGAAAAGTAATTTTCTCTCAAATTCCTTTGAGGAAGGTCATGCTTTTAGTCTGTGACTTTGATGTCAGGTGTTAATGGTACCCAGACTGTGAGGGAGACATAAAACACAAAATCAAAGCGAAAGATTTCTTTCCCCTTGAGACAGCCTTAAGTTCTTATTTCAGGAAAGAAAAGGGCAGGAGGAGATATGTGTTAATGTTTCCCAATGGTAAGTAAGTCTTTAAAACTCCATTGACAATTTGGCAACAAGGAGAGACCTTCTCACATCTTTTGGCACATTTCAGAAGGTGATGATCACCCAAGGCTTCTCAGAAGTTAAGGGAGGCCTCTTTTTTTTTTTTTTTGAGATTTCTAATATATTAAAAATAAGGAAATGCCAAAACAGAGATACAAAAATTGTGTCACATTTTAAATGTTTACACTGAAGAATCTAATGCTTTTAACAAACACACAATGCCATATGAATGAGCCATTCAGAAGGGTATTGAGGTATTTATAAACAGTACTATGTCATAGTTCAGTATAGGCAGTGTGGTCTGATAACAGGAGTGAAAATAAAATTTTCAAAAAAAACCCTTAAAAATAGTTTTGCACAGTGTATAGTGAACACACGTGCCAAAGTTTTATTCAGCTCATGAATTGGGAAATAGAAGGATGACAGTGCTAGTTCACAAGAAGAATATGAAAACTTGGGATTTTTGTGGTCAGTGGGAGATACAGGAAAGCCAAAATAAGGTTACTCAATTAGATCCTAATAGTGAATGTGTTCCCATTGCAATGAAATCAGAACCTTTGCCTATCTTGCTTCAGAGTCAGAAAAGAAATTCATCACACCTTATCAGTTTCACAGAACTGCAAATGTCTGGCCCTGAGTCAGTTGTGCTAACCAAGTTACATCCCCCTGGAGATGACATTGAAGAGCGCCAAGCCATCCTTTGCCTTGTTTTTAAGACGTGGATCATTGTTCCTAGCAGGATACAAGTTTGAAGCCATATGATGGACGTCTGCTTTCAGTCCCATCCCTGTGCCTCCATGACAGGTTGTCCTTTGTGCCTGGGGGGCCAGTGCAAATAACCCACTTGCCCCTCGCCCTGCCAGTGGCATCCTAAGGTTTGACCTTCACCCCCCAAAATAGCAGTCAGTCGGATCAAACTCCAAATTGAAAAATAGTCTTGCACGATTGATAGTTGTTTAATAGTGAACTGAAGACTCAGAAGGCAGATTTTTCATGTTGAAAAGCACTGCTGTGCTCTCGTGCTTGGACAGGGGGATTTATCAGGGAAGGCTATTGAAGAAGGGAGAAGAGGCAGTGTAGAGTGAAGGATAGCTTCTGTTGTTGGCACAGTGCTTAAGTAATGCAAATTCAGTAAGGAGAAGCAGGGACAGAGATTTTTATATAATAGAAGAGATTGTCTCAGAGTGTTATTTTTAGGAACTAAAATTCTGTGATTATGACCCAAACACACCCATCCAATACTAAAATCTCCACAGTGAATACTATTAGGGGCTCATTTGGGAGTATGCTTTTATGTTTGAAACCTCCATGTAATATTCATCATTTTATGGAGTTCCATTAAATCTGCAAAACTTATGCTAGCATGGTTTTCATATGCATCACTAATTTTTGAAACCAATTCTAAATTTGCTTTGAAAATAGATTACAGGAAAATTGCAGGTTACAAACAAGACACTGAAAAAATATAAATACCCGCCCCCCCAGTCAGTTACTGGTCTTTTCTAATTCAGCATCAATCCTGGCAAATATTCAGACAATTCAGAAACTGACATATCCCCACAGTCCTATGCAGATATTATAGATTTTATTTTGAGCTGTAGTTTAGCCAAAAACAAAAACAAAAAAACAAAAGCAAAAACAACAAACCAACACACAGTGTCTACAGGCAATGAGATCTGTCACCTACATTTTCTGCAGAGGGTCACTGGCTGCAACGTCAACTGCCTTCTCAACAGTACTCAGGGGCCTCACCTGGGAGAGACAGAACACTTGGGTGGTATTGGTAATTGGACCAGGTTCTGTGTTTCAATTAAATTACTGCTTGGTTGGTCTTTAAGATAACACTGGGAGGGCACCTGGGTGGCTCAGATGGTTAAGCATCTGTCTTCGACTCAGGTCATGATCCCAGGGTCCTGGGATTGAGCCCCACGTCAGGCTCCCAGCTCAGTGGGGAGCCTGCTTCTCCCTCAGCCCCTCCCCCTGCTCATGCTCTCTCTCTCTCTCTCAAATGAATAAATAAAATTTTTTTAAAAAGATAACGCTGGGATTTTAATCAAGCACCTGTTGACTAGTGACTACTTGTGTGCCTCTGAGTTTTACCTTCCTCTTCACTTTTCGTCAAAAGGCACCCTGATCTGATTTGCACACCCTTCTATCTCCAGCACACATCCATGTGAGTGTCATATACACATGCAAGATGTACAAAAAATGGTGGTTACTGAATAGACTTCAGTTAAGAGGCTCTGCTTCTCGAGGGAGAATGTCACAGTCACAGGCTTTCTCCCCAGGGCCCCACAATACCATGATGCTAGTCAATTTCCTGGGAAATTGGGCTGTTACTGCTTCTCCCCCACAAAAAAACAAAAAAAACAAAAAAAAACAAAAAAAAACACACAACAGGAACAAATCAGTGCAGGTAATTCAATGGAAAATTCTATGGAAAAAAACTACCTGTAGTAAGGTGAATAACGCCCCAAAAACATCCAGGTCCTAATCTCTGAAACCTGTAAGTGTTATCTTTTTTGGGAAAAGGGTCTTTGCAGATGTGATATATTAAAGGGTTTTGAGATGAGATTATCCTGGATTATCTAGGTGGACCTTAAATTCGACCGTAACTGTCCTTAGAAAAGCAGAGGGGACTTTTGACACTTTTTGACGTGGAGGAGAAGACCGTGTGAAGATGAGTAGATTTGAAGATGCTGGCCTGGAAAATGGGAATGAGGAGGCCTCGAGCCAAGGAATACCGCCACCAGCCCTCCCACCACCAGAGCTGGAAGAGACAAGGGATGGATCCTGTCCTAGTCTCCAGAGGGAGCATGACCTACCAACATCCTGATTTCAACCCAGTGACACTGATTTTGGACTGTGGCTTCTAGAACTGTTGAGAAAATAAATTTCTGTTGTTTTAAGACACCAAGTGCATATGGTAATTTGTTAGAGCAGCAATAGGACATGAATATACTACCTATCTTGGCCCTTCTCCCAGCTGGCTGTCCAGTCTCTGCAGCTACTTCTCTATCATTTTTGAAGCCCCAAAATGTGTGATCAAAAGGTCACTAGATCTACCATCGGAAGCCCTCACCTCCTCTGCCCACTCCTCATATAAAAGCTGTCTTCACTCAGCAACTTGTATAGGTTTCCTAAATTGTATCTGGCCCGAGGACAGATGAAAAAGAGAGATGATCTTCACCTTCAAGGAGCTCAGTTCAGGAGGTGAGATAGGTGGAAAAAGGGCAGGGCTGTCCAGGACTGCACAGATGCTTCTAAACCCCTTCACCCAGGGTAGAGGGAAGGACGGAGGCATAGCAGAGAGGACTTTCCAGAGGAGGTGATGAAATATGAGCTTGGTAGTAATACTTACAATAATAATGGCCGACATTATTGAGGCTAGTTGCCAGCCACTGCATCAGGAGCCCTAGTGCAGGGGAGCTCAAGCAGAACATGAGGCAAAAGTGCCACCCTGAGTTAGGTGAGGCAGTGGCCTTCCATGACTCTGCCCAGCATGTGTCACATAGGAGCTCACCAAATCATCACAGTGACAAGTGAGGCTCTGTTTTCACCCAGATGTTCCCAACCAAGAAACCGAGGCACAGTTAGCTCTTATAGTTAGTAAAGGGTGGGGTGGGAGGTGTGGAGAAGTGAAGTCTTGTCTTCATCCACAGCCCCAACTCTTACCATACTTGGGTGGATGTTACTGTTGTCAGACAGAGTAATGCAGCGTGCAAAAACAAAACAGTGTCGGGGGGGAGGAGCAAGATGTTGGAGGAGTAGGAGACCTGGATTTCGTCTGGCCCCAGGAATTCAGCTGGATAGGGATCAAACCATTCTGAACACCTACAAACTCAACAGGATATCAAAGAAAAGAATAGCAACAACTCTCTGAACAGAAAAGCGACCACTTTCTGGAAGACAAATGACAAGACAGAAAAAATCACCTCAACAAAAAGAACAAGAGGCAGTACAAACTGCCAGGGACCTAATCAATATGGACATTAGTAAGATGTTGGAACTAGAGTTCAGAATGATGATTTTAAAGATACTAGCTGGGCTTGAAAAAAGCATGGAAGTTATTAGAGAAACCCTTTCTGGAGAAATAAAAGAACTAAAATCTAACCAAGTCGAAATCAAAAAGGCTATTAATGAGGTGCAATCAAAAATGGAGGCTCTAACTGCTAGGATAAATGAGGCAGAAGAGAGAATTAGTGATATAGAAGACGAAATGATGGAAAATAAAGAAGCTGAGAAAAAGAGAGATAAACAACTACTGGATCATGGGGGCAGAATTCGAGAGATAAGTGATACCATAAGACGAAACAACATTAGAATAATTGGGATCCCAGAAGAAGAAGAAAGGGAGAGAGGGGCAGAAGGTATATTGGAGCTAATTATACCAAAGAACTTCCCTAATTTGGGGAAGGAAACAGGCATCAAAATCCAGGAGGCACAGAGAACCCCCCTCAAAATCAATAAAAATAGGTCAACACCCCGACATTTAGTAGTAAAACTTACGAGTCTCAGAGACAAAGAGAAAATCCTGAAAGCAGCTCGGGAGAAGAGATATGTAACCTACAATGATAGAAACATTAGATTGGCAACAGACCTATCCACAGAGACCTGGCAGGCCAGAAAGGACTGGCATGATATATTCAGAGCACTAAATGAAAAAAATATGCAGCCAAGAATACTATATCCATCTAGGCTGTCACTGAAAATAGAAGGACAGATAAAAAGCTTCCAGGACAAACAAAAACTAAAGGAATTTGCAAACACGAAACCAGCCCTACAGGAAATCTTGAAAGGGGTCCTCTAAGCAAAGAGAGAGCCTAAAAACAACATAGACCAGAAAGGAACACAGACAATATACGGTAACAGTCACCTTACAGGCAATACAATGGCACTAAATTCATATATTTCAATAGCTACCCTGAATGTAAATTGGCTAAATGCCCCAATCAAAAGACACAGGCTATCAGATTGGATAAAAAAACAAGACCCATCGATATGCTGTCTGCAAGAGACTCATTTTAGAACCAAAGACACCCCCAGATTGAAAGTGAGGGGGTGGAAAACCATTTACCATGGTAATGGACACCAAAAGAAAGCTGGGGTGGCAATCCTTATATCAGACAAATTAGATTTTAAACCAAAGACTGTAATAAGAGATGAGGAAGGACACTATGTCTTACTTAAAGGGTTTATCCAACAAGAAGATCTAACAATTGTAAATATCTATGCACCTAACATGGGAGCAGCCACTTATATAAGCCAATTAATAACAAAAGCAAAGAAACACATCAACAACAATACAATAATACTGGGGGACTTTAACACCCCCCTCACTGAGATGGACAGATCATCTAAGCAAAAGATCAACAAGGAAATAAAGACTTTAAAAGACACGCTGGACCAAATGGACTACACAGATATATTCAGAACATTCCATCCCAAAGCAACAGAATACACATTCTTCTCTAGTGCCCATGGAACATTCTCCAGAATAGATCACATCCTAGGTCACAAATCAGGTCTCATCCAGTAGCAAAGGACTGGGATCATTCCCTGCATATTTTCAGACCACAGTGCTTTTGAAACTAGAACTCAATCACAAGAGGAGAGTCGGAAAGAACTCAAATACATGGAGGTTAAAGAGCATCCTACTAAAGAACGAATGGGTCAACCAGGAAATTAAAGAAGAATTAAAAAAATACATGGAAACCAATGAAAATGAAAACACAACTGTTCAAAATCTTTGGGATGCAGCAAAGGCAGTCCTAAGAGGAAAGTATATAGCAATACAAGCCTTTCTCAAGAAACAAGAAAGGTCTCAAGTACACAACCTAAGCCTACACCTAAAGGAGCTGGAGAAAGGACAGCAAATAAAGCCTAAACCCAGCAGAAGAAGAGAAATAATAAAGATCAGAGCAGAAATCAATGAAGTAGAAACTAAAAGAACAGTAGAACAGATCAACGAAACTAGGAGCTGGTTCTTTGAAAGAATTAACAAGATTGATAAACCCCTGGCCAGACTTATCAAAAAGAGAAGAGAAATGACCCAAATCAACAAAATCATGAATGAAAGAGGAGAGATCATAATCAACACCAAAGAAATACAAACAATTATAAGAACATATTATGAGCAACTCTATACCAGCAAATTAGATAACCTGGAAGAAATGGAGGCATTCCTAGAGATGTATCAACTACCAAAACTGAACCAGGAAGAAATAGAAAACCTGAACAGACCTATAACCACTAAGGAAATTGAAGCAGTCATCAAAAATCTCCCAAAAAACAAAAGCCCAAGGCCAGATGGCTTCCCAGGGGAATTCTACCAAACATCTAAAGAAGAATCAATACCTATTCTTCTGAAACTGTTCCAAAAAATAGAAATGGAAGGAAAACTTCCAAACTTGTTTTATGAGGCCACCATTACCTTGATCCCCAAACCAGACCAAGACTCCATCAAAAAGGAGAACTACAGATCAATATCCTTGATGAACATGGAGGCAAAAATTCTCACCAAAATACTAGCCAATAGGATCCAACAGTACATTAAAAGGATTATTCACCACGACCAAGTGGGATTTATCCCTGGGCTGCAAGGTTGGTTCAACATCCGCAAATCAATCCATGTGATACAATACATTAACAAAAGAAAGAACAAGAATCATATGATCCTCTCAATAGATGCAGAAAAAGCTTTTGACAAAGTACAGCATCCTTTCTTGATCAAAACTCTTCAAAGTATAGGCATAGAGGGTACATACCTCAATATCATAAAAGCCATCTATGAAAAACCTACAGCGAATATCATTCTCAATGGGGAAAAACTGAGAGCTTTCCCCCTAAGGTCAGGAACGCGGCAGGGATGTCCACTATCACCACTGCTATTCAACATAGTATTGGAAGTCCTAGCCACAGCAATCAGACAACAAAAAGAAATCAAAGGCATCCAAATTGGCAAAGAAGAAGTCAAACTCTCACTCTTTGCAGATGATATGATACTTTATGTGGAAAACCCAAAAGACTCCACCCCAAAACTGCTAGAACTCATACAGGAATTCAGTAAAGTGGCAGGATATAAAATCAATGCACAGAAGCCAGTGGTATTCCTATACACCAACAACAAGACAGAAGAAAGAGAAATTAAGGAGTCCATCCCATTTACAATTGCACCCAAAACCATAAGATACCTAGGAATAAATCTAACCAAAGAGACAAAGGATCTGTACTCAGAAAACTATAAAATACTCATGAAAGAAATTGAGGAAGACACAAAGAAATGGAAAAACGTTCCATGCTCATGGATTGGAAGAACAAATATGGTGAAGATGTCAATGCTACCTAGAGCAATCTACACATTCAATGCAATCCCCATCAAAATACCATCCACTTTTTTCAAAGAAATGGAACAAATAATCCTCAAATTTGTATGGAACCAGAAAAGACCCCGAATAGCCAGGGGAATGTTGAAAAAGAAAAGCAAAGCCGGCGGCATCACAATTCTGGACTTCCAGCTCTATTACAAAGCTGTCATCATCAAGACAGCATGGTACTGGCACAAAAACAGACACATAGATCAATGGAACAGAATAGAGAGCCCAGAAATGGACCCTCAACTCTATGGTCAACTCATCTTTGACAAAGCAGGAAAGAATGTCCAATGGAACAAAGACAGTCTCTTCAACAAATGGTGTTGGGAAAATTGGATAGCCACATGCAGAAGAATGAAACTGGACCATTTCCTTACACCACACACAAAAATATACTCCAAATGGTTGAAAGACCTCAATGTGAGACAGGAGTCCAACAAAATCCTAAAGGAGAACACAGGCAGCAACCTCTTCGACCTCAGCCGAAGCAACTTCTTCCTAGAAACATCACTAAAGGCAAGGGAAGCAAGGGCAAAAATGAACTATTGGGACTTCATCAAGATAAAAAGCTTTTGCACAGCAAAGGAAACAGTCAACAAAACCAAAAGACAACTGACAGAATGGGAGAAGATATTTGCAAATGACATATCAGATAAAGGGCTAGTATCCAAAATCTATAAAGAACTCATCAAACTCAACACCCAAAGAACAAAGAATCCAACCAAGAAATGGGCAGAAGACATGAACAGACATTTTTCCAAAGAACACATCCAAATGGCCAACAGACACATGAAAAAGTGCTCAATATCGCTCGGCATCAGGGAAATCCAAATCAAAACCTCAATGAGATACCACCTCACACCAGTCAGAATGGCTAAAATTAACAAGTCAGGAAATGACAGATGTTGGCGGGGATGCGGAGAAAGGGGAACCCTCCTACACTGTTGGTGGAAATGCAAGCTGGTGCAGCCACTCTGGAAAACTGTATGGAGGTTCCTCAAAAAGTTGAAAATAGAGCTACCATATGATCCAGCAATTGCACTACTGGGTATTTACCCCAAAGATACAAAAGTAGGGATCCGAAGGGGTACGTGCACCCCGATGTTTATAGCAGCAATGTCCACAATAGCCAAACTGTGGAAAGAGCCAAGATGTCCATCGACAGATGAATGGATAAAGAAGAGGTGGTATATATACACAATGGAATATTATGCAGCCATCAAAAGGAATGAGATCTTGCCATTTGCAACGACGTGGATGGAACTGGAGGGTATTATGTTGAGTGAAATAAGTCAAACAGAGAAAGACATGTATCATATGATCTCACTGATATGAGGAATTCTTAATTGTAGGAAACAAACTGAGGGTTGCTGGAGTGGGGGGTGGGGTGGGAGGGATGGGGTGACTGGGTGATAGACACTGGGGAGGGTATGTACTCTGGTAAGCGCTGTGAATTGTGCAAGACTGTTGAATCTCAGATCTGTACCTCTGAAACAAATAATGCAATATATGTTAAGGAAAAAAAAAAGAAGAAGGTAGCGGGAGGGGAAGAATGAAGCGGGGGAAATCGGAGGGGTAGACGAACCATGAGAGACGATGGACTCTGAAAAACAAACAGGGTTCTAGAGGGGAGGGGGGTGGGAGGATGGGTTAGCCTGGTGGTGGGTATTGAGGAGGGCACATTCTGCATGGAGCACTGGGTGTTATGCACAAACAATGAATCATGGAACACTTCATCTAAAACTAATGATGTAATGTATGGGGATTAACATAAGAATAAAAAAAACTAATGATGTAATGTATGGTGATTAACATAACATAATAAAAACAAAAACAGAACAGTGTCTATTTGTCTGCCATAAATGAAGTAGCACCAAATGCCTAGCTCTGCTAATGGCAAAAAAAACCCAGAACTTTGACATTCAGTCACTTCTGGATTAAATGCAGTAACTTTTAAGTTCAGTAAGTCCCCTTTGGATGAATCCCCAGTCAATTCAGAATCCTCCCCCTCTCTTATTTCTCCCAGGAGACATCTGAGTGTAGAGACTATTTAGCAGAGTAGCTTCTGCTAGAAGTTTGTAGCATCTAGATGGGGGACTTTGGCACTCAGTGGCCATGCCCCAGCTTGTCCTGGATACCAGCTCAGCCCTGTGCATCTTCATAGGTGACAGGGTGACGCTGGGCCTCAAGCGTCAAGTCCTTGTGCTCGCTCTCCTCCTTCCTCTACCTACCAAGGTGCTCTGGCCCTCAGTGTGGCCCTCAGCAACTCCCAAACCCCTCTGGTCTTTTGGACAGTCCCAAAGTCAAGGGAGGCCATCTCTCGGGCCAGTATCACACTCCAGGATCCAGGGTTCAAGTCTGACTAAATGGTGTGTATCATTATGGTGAGTTTTTTGTTTTGTTTTGTTGTTGGTTGGGGGGGACATTCTTATATGCCTTACAAGCTAAAGTTTATTTTGCATATACCGACACATATTTCAAACATACCTTAACCACAAAAGGGGGCTTTACTCTTCAAACTCTCCTTTTCAGCAGTGCAGTGATAGCCTTACAGTGGGGTTATTCATCACACATGTGTAAAATGTGTACAAGGGGCTTAGGTGTATAGTTACTGAGTACCTAGAAGTCCTGGTCATTAATATATATCAGAGAGGCAAACTGAGGGAAGGGACAGTTACAGGAACTCCTCCAAGATGTTATCTTTAATTTATGCTAATACTTTCTCTGCTAACTCCTTTGGAGGAAAAAGCACATGGACTCTTTGGATGCCTTCTAACACGATTCGGGGAAAGCCACTGACTGAAGTCGCTCCAAGTTCATGTCACTCCAGATCTGAATGTGCTGAAACCCAATTGTCAAATGAATTGTGCAGATTCACAGATGCAGAGGGTCTGACTGCCCATCTCTTGCTCACTTCCATGATCTTCCCTTTCTTTCCCCTAAGTTTTACAACTGGTTTCTGGTAACCATGGCCCCTAATTTTCCACTGTAAACAGTGCACATTGAGCGCAGAAGAGAGAAGAGTGGGTATGTGATGATTGGAACCAACATCCTACCACCTCCCTGAAAACCTCAGAGGATGTAAAGCAATCACAGTGACAGAAAAGCTGGGAAAGCATGTGTTTTATTTACTAATGTTAGTGCTCTAATAGTGAAGGACAGGTGCTATGGACTGAATGTTTGTGTCTTCCCAAAATGCCTATGTTGAAGTCAGATTGCAACTGGAGGTGAGGTCTTTGGGAGGTGATTAGATCTGAAGGAAGATCTTTCATGAATGGGATCAGTGCTCTTATAAGTGACATGAGAGAAATGATCTCTCTCTTCGCCATATGAGGATTCAGCAAGAAAATCGACATCTGCAAACCAGAAAGTGGGCCCTCACCTGTCACCGAATCTGCTGGCACCTTAATCTTGAAATTCTCAGCCTCCAGAACTGTGAGAAATAAATTTCTGTTGTTTAAGTTGCCTCATCTGTAGTATTGTTATAACCTGAACAGACTAAGACGAAGGCGGATCACACTTACAGGGTTTAAAGATTTGTCAATCATAGCATAATCTCCCTTCTTCTTTAAGAAAGAAAAACTTGAAGGAAATGACCAAGAAAAAGATCAGAGGGCCCTTTGATACATGCTACCCAGGAAGCTTAAAAAAGTGGGGTGCCTTTGCTTAGCAGTTTTGGTGCCTTTGGCAGGATTTGATGTCCTTGTCACGTTCTGATCCTAAAAATGAGGTTTTTATTTTACTTCTTTAGAAATTTCGGTGGTTGGGGAAGTAGGGTGGTCACTTAACACCAACCTTCACCCCAGCCCAAGGTCTGAAAAGTCAACTGCAGTCATTTAAAAACTGAAAATTAAACCTGACTAGCTGGTTGCCCTTCTTATGTTTTTCTTCCTATCAGCTCTTAGTGATCAGCAAAAACAAGGAGGATCAATAAGAAAAAGAAAAGAAACCTGCAGTGAACTCAAAGCTTTTTTTTTTTTTTTTTTAAGAAATATAATCAGTAGGTTATCATTTTTGTGCCCTCTGAGCAGAGCCAGCGCAGAGGGCCCTGATGGAGGGAGAAAACCATTAAGAAACTAAGCATAATTAACCATTAGAATTCATTAGTGATTATCAGGGTGCTTAGCTACTTCTGCAGATTTAAAATTAGGCCTAATTTCTAGAAATAGACACACAGGGGAGGCTTCTGCTGGCAAAGCAGTTAGGGATGTCTAAAAACCTCCCTTTGCCTACCGGATGATCTTCAGGTTCTGGTATGTTCTCCGTAGACCTTGCTCTCTCCACAGCTGGGAGGGACCCCGCTGTAGTCTCCATGACCAGTCCTGCTCTTTGGAGAAAGGAGCTTGGAAAGTATGAGATTCCTGACATTCAGGGCTTCATTTGTTTATTCGCTTATTCATTCAATTACCAAATACTGACTGAGTACCTAATATGTGCCAGGCATTTTTGTAGATGCTGGAAATAGAGAGGTAGACAAGATGAACAAAACTCTGTGCTCTCAGGAGCTCACATTCTAAAGCAGGGGTAGGCAAACTTTCTTCTGTGAAGTAAATATAGTAAACATTTTAGGCTTCACAGGCCATATGATTTCTGTTTCAACTACTGATGTTAGAGCACAAAAGCAGACCTAAATAGAATGTAAATGAATGGTTATGACTGTGTTTCAGTATAACTTTATTTACAAATTAGGTGGTGGGTTGGATTGGCCCAGGGGCCATAATCTGCTGATCCCTCTTCCAGAGATTTCATGATTAAGTTTAGCTTCCCTTAGGTTTTTCAGTTGTTGTTTTTTTTTTCCATTTTCAGTTTTAGGAGACTACTACACACCCTATTCATTTTTTCAGACTCCTTTCCCCTGTTTTCAGGTCAACAGTTCTGCCTGTTGGAATACAACAAGGGTCTGCTCCCTGTCATCAGATTTCACTGGTGCTCCCCAACTGGCAGTGTAGATATACAAGTACCTACAATTGAGGGCACCAGGTGAATCCACCCTTGTGTGATTAGCTGCCGGGTTCACTGTCATCGGCCCCGTCCACCTGTCTGGACTCTGTGTGGCTGAATCTATGAAGACTCCCCCAGTGTCAGAGGAAGTATTAAACTATCCCCCTACTATCTGTAGCCTTTTTCTACCAGTCTGGACTTTCTCCTAGGACCTTAAATCATCAAGGGACCACTAAGCCCACTAAGTGTCTGCTCCGTTAGGTTAGTGGTTCTAGACCTCATCTGTCTAATCTCCTGCACTACAATAAACTAGAAAAAACAGCCATGCCCCAAAGATTATTAATCATTTTGATTCACTCAACTATCATATGGGTGCACGTGGATGGTTATGTGTGATGGTAATTGGAATGTGATGGGAGAAAGTAGTGGGCCTGTTAAAATGTCACATAAATGCAACAGGTAGAGAATATTTTATGATCTTAACAGTTTGTCTGTTTCAGCACCAGGTTTCTGTTTGGGGACAAAACTCTTTGTTGGAAAAATTCTGTACTAAAGGTTGTTCTGTGTTAAATTTTGTGTTGAATGAAAATCTTTTTCTGCTAGATAAAATTTCAGCAGTTGGGGGTGTGCTACTTGTCTTAACAGATGGAGAAAAACTGCAAGCTCCTAAGCCAATCCCGTGAGGAGGAAGACAAGCAGAGACAGAGAGTTAGGGTGGGAAGAAGGATGGTGCCGCCATGATGGTAGGAAGTTTTACCCAAAATGTCTTCAGTAAACTCCACTAAATGTACAAAGATTTGGCGTGAGGATTTCTGTTGGTGATTGGGCAGTGACAATGAAGAAGGATCTGTGTTTCCACTGGGGTTCATGTGAGGCATCCCACAGAAAATGGTGCATAAGCTGGAGCAGAATAGGTTGAGGAAGCAGAACTTAATACTTCCAGGCATTCTTGAAAATGTTTGAGTGGGCTTCACACTGCCCAATCCCCCCTAGATCTCAAGGGGCAAGGAGGCTCAGGATTGATATCTGTGTGTTACAAGAGCTAAATCCAAAATAAAATTGCACGTACCTTAAAAGTAACATATCCTAGTCAAGCCAGTGCCAGAATTATCGTGAAACAAGCAAAGTCATCCTTGGAATTGTCAATGTTCTCTCCCTGCTCCTTTGGCTCTCTACACCAATCTCTCTCTACACCAACCAGTATTCCAGATTGATCACAATGTCCCATCATTCCATTGTAGCAAAACCTACTATAGGACTAGGTTATGAATTTGTTTGTGTCCAAGTATAAGAGCCTGCAATGTTAAGACTGCTTCTCAGGAATGTAAACCAGAGCCTTGACGTAAAGGCATGGTGTGCTTACAGTGAAGTTTAATGGATCAACCAGCATGCAGAAGAGGCCCATTTAAGTGTCTTTAAAAACACACCAAGACAGGAAAATTTAAGTTGGAGTCCTTCTACATACCTTATGGCAAAATGTATTTTAAATGAATTGAAGAATAATATGCTTAATCTTGGAAAGGTTGCATGACCCTTTTGCATTGCAAAAAAAATAACAAAACCAAGGAAATATGACAGTGAAAAAAAAATTTGCAACACATAGTGACAAGTAAAGGTCCTGTCTTAGTATGTAATGATTTTTTAAGTTGTTTAACAAATACTTATTAACTGTCTACTATATGTCAGGTATAGTTCAAGGCTTTGCTCTGGTGATACACAGTGGGCAAATGAGACAGATAAAGTCCCTATATTCTGGAGTGTGTGTGTAATGAGGTGTGGGAGGTGTTAAAAAGAGAAACTTCTAACATCTCAATGAACAAAAGCATGAACTGGCAGATCCAATAAAAATAAATATAAAAGATGACAGTTTATACAATGGTATTCAATGATGTACAGTGGAATGTTATTTTCACCTACTAAATTGGTAATGATAGGCTTAATGTTAAGGAAGATGTTAGGGGGAAAGATCTATTTATTGTTGATGAGAACATGAATTGGTGCAACTTTTCTGGGGGGCTATTTGTCAGTACGTATAAAAATCTAAAACTCACTTGCCCTTCACCTTGGCAATTCCACAGCTAGGAATTCATGTTCCAGTTACATTAACTCATTGTACAAAGGAGTTAGTATAAGAATTACAAATTTAGAACTGTTTGCAATAAACAAACATTGGAGACAACTTTTCTTTTTAAGTAGGCTCCACACCCAGCATTGAGCCCAACGTGGGGCTCAAACACATGTCCTCGAGATCAAGAGCTGAGCTGAAATCAGGAGTCAGACACTCAACTGACTGAGCCACCCAGGCGCCCCAGGAAACAACTTTTTTTAATAAGGGAGTAGTTCATTCAAATGCATTCCATCAAAGGAATATAATGCTAATATTAAAAAGGAGCCAGATTTGTATTTGCTGATGTGGAAAGAACTTCTCATTATATTACTAAGTTAAAAAAAAAAAAAAGCAAGACATCAAGAGCCTCCATTTGTATAAAGAAAAAGGATACACACACACACACACACACAAGTATACATGGGAAACTCTCAAGAGCAGTTAATTTGAAATGGGAGTCTAGGGTGGAAGGAAGGCTCTTCTCATTGCATAACTTCTTTTAAAAAATCACATGTACGTATTAGTCTTTCAGCTGAAAAATACTGTTTAATTTAAAAAAAACCACGCCCTGAATATAAAGAGTACTTGTAAGGCCAATCGTGAACACTAGAATGCCCCCAAGTTCCCATGAGGCAATGCTGGGACGTAGATTCCCATACAAGGGTCTGCCCCTGCAACCTCAGAGAGGAGGGCCTGGACCCTCCTGGGCCTTTTGGGAACTTGCACCCAGGGCCATGAAGTCCATTCCGTCAGTGGAAATACTCTCAATGCAATACTTTCTGAGACATCTACAAGGCCAGGTCTTCTATGCCAGGGTCAGTAGACTCTTTCTGTAAAGGGCCAGAAAGTAAATGCTTCAGACTGACTGTAGTTTGCTGGCCTCTGCTCTACGCCAGCTCACAGTGGGCAGCAGACAGCCATGAGCAAGGTGATGGCTTTGTGACTTCCCTCCCATTTGCAGATGAGCAGCCTGTCTGGGCCCCCATAGATGGATGACTCAGGGCATGTGCTTCTCTCTGCTCCTCCACCTGCTACACTCCTGGTACAGGAGGTGGAGTCTTAAGTCAGGGTCTGAGTTCTCCATCCTCTTGTGAAAGCACCTCCTAGCCCTTCTGTCTGCCATCTCTCATTTCATCCAGCCCACCCCCACAGAAGGATATTGCCTTCGGGGCAAAGTCTCCCCTCTCTGTCACTTCTAAGAGTTAGAAATAACTGACTTCATCTCTCACTCGAAAAGTAACTTCAGGCTCTCTCTTCCTTTCCTTATTGACCCTCCAGAACTTAGTGTCTACTGGGAAGGTCAACCAAAATCTCCCAGTTCTGGTTCCGGCCTGAGCAGACCTCCCCTTGTGTGAATCTGGCTTCTAGTAGGCTCATTTTCATGTGAGTTCCAGAGTTTCTGTTCCTAGAGCAGCACTGACTACTTGCCCTATGTGCTTTGAATAGTGCCTAGGAAAGAAATGTGTGCACATGGCCATTTTGTGGAAGAACTATCTGATAATGACAAACAGGCACTGGGAAAGAACATTTTTTTTTTTTAAATCTAGCAGCAGCACTAGATTAGGGGAGGAACGATTGGTGTTAGCCTCTGGCACAAAAAGACGGGAGACTCCCAAGTCTGATAGACGAGCAAGTTGTCATTATGGCAAAGGATGACAGAAAATTGGGAGGGGGTTTAATTTATTTTACCTGGGCTGCATGAAGCCTTCTTCAGAGTAGAGCAGTCTCCTAGGTACTCAGGTTTCGGGGCAGGTCTGCAGAAGGAAATGAGATGCAGTCAGTGGCGGAGGCTGTGGGAACCACAGCGCTGATGTGGCTGCTTTGTGTCCGGGCCAACTTCCCCTCTGGAATTGGAGCCGGTATGCTAGCCACAGCTGTAGGAGAAGCCATGAAATCCTGAGAAGCCGTGTGGCTTCATGGCATATAACCACTGCCTAGCACCAAAGAGTTTTGTTCTCGATTAGTTCCACTGCAGATGAAGACAAGTTACATGTCCATTTCCTCATCTGTGAAGTGAGGGATTGAGCAGCGCTGACAGCCGATGGCCTTTTCAGCCCAAACTTTCTGCAAATTCTCTGACACTGTTGGAAACTTTCCAATTCTAAGCCAGAACTCCAAGTCTAGCTGTTTCTTCATACTTACATCTTCTCTTGGTTGCATCTTCCTATTTTTCTGTCAGCTAACCGTCTTTGGTTCTTTTTTCTGTCCACTCACCTACAAAGAAAGTGAAATTTCCAAAGTCATTCCATACTATTGTTTTCTTTATTTAACAGAAAGTTGAGTGACAGCTGTGTGCCAGGCACAGTGCTAGACCCAAGGGACTCAGCAACCAATGAGTTAGTCACAGTCCTTTTCCTCACATTGCTCATGGTCCAGCCAAATGAGACAGGTAAACAATAATAAGATACATACCATGAGAGGGAAGGAGAGGATGCTATGGAGAAGTCAAGTCAGGAGAGCATCTCTCCTGGTCTCTGATATCAAGAAAAGTCCTTGAGAAGCAGAGCTGCGAGTGTTGCAGGCAAAGGGGAACAGCATCTACAAAAACCCAGAGGCAGAAGAGAGAATGGCACACTTGAAGAAACAAAAGAAGTTCCAGATGGACAGGGCTCAGAGGGTGAGGGGAATATGGTGACAGGTGAGGTAGGAGAGGTGATCCAGATCACCCAAAGTGATAAGCAATAGCCTAAAGTCCATTGAAAAGTTTTGAGGAAGTGGGTGGCATGGCCACATTTGAATTTTAGGGAGTTAGTTTGGCCTACCATGCTAAGATCAACCCGTAAGGGAGGAAGGTTGGACGCAGGGAGCTCTGTTAGGAGGCTGCACCAGTTACCCAGGTAAGGGAGACATGGTGGGCTTAGTAGGATGGGTATAGGTGGGATGGTGAGAGGGGTTGGACAGATGTGTGTTTGACACTCAGAATCCATGAGAGGTTGGTCATGGCAGGGTGAGATGTAGGAGATATTGAGGGTGAGGCCCAGGTTTCTGGTTCTGGGTGGGTAGCAGTTTATGGAGGTAGGACTAATAGGTAGAGTGGTGGACAAAGGGGTAGGAGGACGGAGACAATGAGTTTGGTTTTGAATATGTTGACTTTGAGGTTCTTGGGGACATCACTGTGATATGTCCTTTAGGGTCTGTAGCTCAGGAGAAGGCTCTGGCCCATGGACATAAAACTGGAATTCATGGCAATCAAGGTCAAGGCAGGAGGAGGCTATACTGAGACAGAGTGCATGGTGACAATATATGCGAGTCAAGGTCAGCACAATGTGGAACACCCGCATTTAAGGGGTGGAGGCAGGGCAGAGAGAGAGGACCTTTCCAATGACATCAGGGTGAGTGACAACAGAGGTAAATTAGGGGTTGGTGGGGTCAGAGAAGCCCCCAAGGGGAGCACCAGTGCCAGATGCTGCTGCTTGATCAAGGGCGTAAATGACTGGAAATGGTCATTGCCATTTAGCAATGTTTAGCAGTAAGGACGCCTTTGGGGATCATGGTTCAAACATGAGGAGGCATAACGGGGATGCAGACCATGGTGACCAGGAAGGAGGAATGAGGAATCGAACACAGTGCACAGATCTCTCTTAAGAAAGCAAGCGGTGACGAGAAGAGAGATGGAAACAGATGTGTTTGCAGAAGCATTTCTTTTTTTTTTTTTTTTTAAAGATTTTATTTATTTATTTGACAGAGACAAAGTGAGAGAAGGAACACAAGCAGGGGGAGTGGGAGAGGGAGAAGCAGGCTTCCCGCGGAGCAGGGAGCCCAATGTGGGGCTCCATCCCAGCACCCTGGGATCATGACCTGAGCCGAAGGCAGATGCTTAACGACTGAGCCACCCAGGCACCCCTCGTTTTAACCATGTGTAGATGCCATTGGGAAGGAGTCCATTGGGAGGAAGAGATTGTGACTATAGAGGAAACAGGAGGTAGACTGAGCAGAGGAAGTCTCCAGGATGGGAGTGGGGGATGCAGCCTGAGCCACTCCTTCTTCTTCCCTTAGAGCAGAAAGGAGAGGTGGCAGGTACACAGAAAAGGGAACAGACTGGGGAGATTTCTTACTTCAGGACCACTAATCCTTCAAGAATTCCTGCTGCTGTGCCCTTATTCACACTGTTACTTTCACCTGAAATACTCCCCTCACTTGCTTTAGGAAAACCCTACCCACTTACAAGGCCCAGGAAGGAGGCCATCAGCTTCTCTTCTGCTCTGTGCAATTACACACTCGACCCTCTTTATTGATCTCTGAAGGTTACTGTGCTTTTGTGCCTCCTTTGTTTTACCAGGTTGGATGCTCCTTGAGGGCAAGAACTAGGCCAAGCAATTTTTAATGTTGCCCACTGTGCTGGGACACAGCAGATACTCCAAAAGGACTTTTCAATTCACTGGCACAAAATTGAAAAAATGTTCATCCTGACATCCCACCAACATCTCCTTCATGCTAACATCTTAGAGAAAGGAATGGATATGCAAAGGCCAACTCTAATCAGGCTGTGTAAGGAGAGCATAGAGTAGGGGCTTGGGGAACAGAGAAGGTGGGGCTAATTCTCGACTCTAACATGCATTAGCCGTTTTGTGCTGGGTGAGTCAGTTAAGAATTTGGGGTCTCCGTTTCCTCTTCCCTAAGCTGGAGTTAATGCCATCCACCTAACCGGGCATAACAAATATTAAGTAGCCTTGTTGCTTAAGACATTTGGAGTCAAGATTTGTGTCTTTCAACCAAAAAAACATCCAAACTTATACGGAATTCCAGAGTAGGAAATGTATGCTTTATATAGGAGGACAGGCCGTGTCTTCGAGGTTGTGGAGGGCTTACAGTGTTTACAGGTGATATGATTATGTGATAGTATGCACTCTGGGAAGTGGTGTGATGTAAGGAAGCATGGCATGTGACTGTGTGGTAGTGTGTAGCAAGTGGTGTGACATATGACAGCATGTGATATGATGGGGTATACCCTGCATGTAGTATGTGATTAGAGTGGATGATGTGAACGTGTGTGGTGTGCATCGTGCGACACATGGTCTAGGGTAGCCCGTGATGTGACTGTGGTGGTGTGTATTGTATGACACGTGGTATGGGGTAGTATGTGATGTGACCGTGTGGTAGCGTGTATTGAGGGACGTGCGACCAGGACGGCACTGGATAGGATTGTGGTCGTGCTCGAGGAAGATTAATCCAGCAGCACAGGATGCTTTGGAAGGGAAAGTAGAAACCAGGAGACAGAGAGGCCTGTTGGAAGCTGTTTGGCTGGGCCAGGTGACCATGAAGAGGGCACTGGCAGGAGAGACGGCAACGGGGGTCGATGTGGGAGATAAGACAGCCGCACATGCCACATGAATGTCCTGCAGGCAGCTCAAACTCAACACGTCCCGAACTGAAGTTATTACCTCCCTCCTGGAGTCTATCCTTCCTTCTGCTTTTCCTCACAAATGATGAAACAATCCAACTGCCCAGACAGGAACCTCTGAGTCATCTTGGCCCTGGCTTTCCTGCTCACTCAGCCGCACCATGAACTTGGCCACAGAGAGCTATGTCAATGTCAAGAGGCTTCTGCCTCTGCTCTGCTTTCCTAGGGTTCCCCCAGATCACAGGCCACAGAGCTCACAGATACCGCCAAGCAGAGAGGAAGGCCAAGGGCATATCCTCGTTGACATTTTGGGAACGGGAGGAGGTAGAGAGCAGACAGAGGGATAGAAAGGAAAATAAGAATAGAAACCAAGGACTGACAAAATTTAAAGGAGGCTGGCCCACAACATCCAATCCAATAAAGATGTCAAGGAGGATGACATCTGGAGGAAAAACTGTTCCATAGTTAAAGCTGCTGCTTACTTCTCATCCCATGAAGAGTAAGGGAAAGGCTATGCTTCTATGATATTGAGATGCAGAAAACAAAGGCAAAAATTCATGCAAATCATCTTTTTGGACAGTCTACAAACTAGAAAAAAAAAATAAGGAGCAAGTTACTGAATTCAAACTTCAGGAGGTCGAAAGCAGAATTCTTCATTCAAACCATTACAGCAGGTACACATTTCTTTAGTCCACAAACACTGGCATGGAAAATAGATGTAATTTTTTTTGTTTTCCTACAACTGAATTTTGCTTCTGTCTTGGGTTTCCTTTTCACTTGCAAGCTTATCCAAAACATTCCATGTAATACGGTGCAGCTGCTATGGAAAGCAATATGTGGTTTCTCCATAATTAATTTAAAGATTAAACATAAAATTGTCATCTGACCCAGCAGTTTCACTTTCAGATAGACAGCCCAGAGAATCGAAAGCAGAAGCTCAAAGAGATAGTTGTACCCCATGCTTAGATCAGTATTGTTTACAATAACCAAAAGGCAGAAGAAACCCAAGTGTCCATCAAGGGATGGAATAAACAAAATTTGGTATACCCGTACAATAGAATATTATTCTGCCTTAAAAAGGAAGAAAATCCTGACACATGCTACAACATGGATGAACCTTGATGACATTATGCTTCCTGAAATGAGCCAGATACATAAATACTGGATGATTTATATGAGTTCCCTAGAGTAGTGAAATTCTTGGGGTTTAGTGTTTAATGAGTACAGAGTTTCAGTTTTGCAAGATGACAAGAGTCCTTATGATGATGGTAGCACAATACGCATGTATTTAATGCCACTGAGCTGTATATTTTAAAATGGTTAAGATGATAAATATTATGTTATGCATATTGTACCACAATTTTTTTAAAAGAAGTGAGAATCAAGAAAGTAATTTAAAAGAAATGGTTAATCTAAAGTATTCCAAAGAAATTCAGTCACTTAAGTGTTATTGTCGAGCTTCTTAGATTTAAGCTCAGGCAATAGAGAATTTTTTGTGTCCCTTCTGTGGTCTCACATGATATCATGGGGGAATAGGGGAGGCAATGAAGTAGTGCCTGGAGCATCTCTTGAGGGCATCCAATGACCTCACCTCTCCAGACCCTCAGGCCCCTGAGATCCCCTGCTAGAGGGTCTCTGCCAGTTTCTGCTGTAGGACTCCTGCTTGTGACCATGACTGTCCTTCAGATCAGCCAGCTTCATGCCCAGCGTGGAGCCCAATGCAGGGCTTGAACTCACAACCCTGAGATCAAGACCTGAGCTGAGATCAAGAGTCAGAAGTTTAACTGACTCAGCCACCCAGTCTCCCCAGTCAGCCAGCTTTTGATGGACACTCTGGTTGCTTCCAATATTGAGCTGTTACAAGGAGTACTTCTATGAACATCTCATAGGTGCTCATGGTGAACATATGTTTGCCCTTCTGTTGGGCATGTACCTAAATGTGAAACCAGGGTATGCATATGTTCAGATTTAGCAGATACTGCCACACTGTTTTCCAATGTGGTTTACCAATTTACGCTCCTACCAGCAGCGCACAAGTGATAATGATTGTCCCACTGACACTAGATGTTTTTTGCCTTTTTCACTGTAATCATTCTGGTGGGTGTGTTGACGTGATGTAGTGTGGTTTTATTTTTGCATTTCCCTGCTGATGGAGTTGAACCTCTGGGCATAGGTTTATTCACCATATTGACACCTTCTTCCGGAAGTGTCTGTTCAAGTCTTTTGTTCTTCTATTGGTTTTCTTGTTTTTTTTTAATTGATTAGTAGAATTTATATTTACACATAATATTTATACATCATATCTTTATGTATATGTTATATAAAATTTATGGTATTTTAATGTAATATACAAACACACATAAATTATGTACAATATATTCTATTATGCACATGAATCCTTTATTGGATATAGGTATTGCAAATAATATAACTCCACTCCATAGTTTGCCTTTCCATTCCTTTCAAGGTATATTTCCATACACAGAAATTAGTAATATTAAAAAATATCAATTTTTTTCCTTGACAATCAGTGCTTTTTGTACCATGTTTAAGGAAACTTTGTCTATACTCATGAAGACATTTTTCTAAAATCTTTATTGTTGTACCATTCATATTTTCATCTGCAGTCCATCTGGAATCGATTTTTGTGTGTGGGTGAAATAGAAGCCAAGGTTTTTTTTTTTTCCATGTGGATATTCAGTTGACTCAACACCATTTATTAAAAAGACTGTCCTTTCTTCAATGTACTGCAATGCTACTGTCACGAGTCAGGAGACTGTATTATGTGCAGGCCTGTTTATGAATTCTCTCTTCTGTTCTACTGGCCAGTGTGTCTATTCTTTTTTTTAAGATTTTATTTATTTAGTTGAGAGTGAGAGAGAGCATGAGAGCAGGGTGAGGGGCAGAGGGAGAAACAGACTCCCCGCTGAGCAGGGAGCCCGATGTGGGGCTCGATCCCAGGACCCTGGGATCATGACATGAGCCCAAGGCAGCCGCTTAACAGATATCCACGCAGGTGCCCATAGTGTGTCTATTCTTGAGTCAGCATCACACTCTCTTATTTATTGTCATTTTTTTGGTGGTCATGGTGTCTAATAGTGAAGGTCCCCAGCTTTATTCATTGCTCCTCTTCAAATGCACCTCAATTATTTGTGTCCCTTTGCAATTCCATCTTCACTTTTAAATCAGCTTTTTTTTTCAAAAAAGCAAAAATGAAACATTACTTTATTCCAGGATTTCGCAAAACCTTTAATAATGTACATGAGAAATTTAAATCAGCTTTTTAAATTTACACACACACACACACAACCTGCTGGGATTTTGATTAAGATTGTATTCAATCTGTTGACAAATTTGGTGAAAATAGTTGCATGTTGACAATACTAAGTCTTTCAATTCATGATCATGGTGTATGTTTCTATTTATTTAGATCTCCTTTAATTTCCCTCAATAATGTTTTGTAGTTTCCAGTGTAGAAGTCTTCAGTAATTTTGTTACATGTATTCCTAAGCATCTTCATGCTTTCTTAATTTTCTATGTCATAATTATCTATTTGTTTGTTATCTTACTAAATCCAAGTATTGATTGTAATAGTGCATAGGGATTCTTTTGAACTTAATTTTCTATTTGTTTCTGGCATGTGGAAATAAAATTGATTTTTTTATATTGACCTTATATCCAGTCATCTTGCTAAGCCCAATTCTCAATTAATTGTTTGTAGATCTTTCAAATTTTCTGTGTACACAATAACAATATCTTCAAATAAGCATTTTTTATTCTCAGTTATTAAGCATTTTATTTCTTCTTCTTCTTTTTTTTTTTTTTTTTTACTTTACTGTACTTGCTAGAATCTCTGGGATAAGTTGAATAGAAGCTGTGAAACCGCATCTTTGTCTCATTCCCAATCTCAGGGGCAAAGTTTTTTGTTTTTTTTTTTTAAGATTTTATTTATTTATTTGACAGAGAGAGACACAGCGAGAGAGGGAACACAAGCAGGGGGAGTGGGAGAAGGAGAAGCAGGCTTCCCGCCAAGCCGGGAGCCTGATGTGGGGCTCGATCCCAGGACCCTGGGATCATGACCTGAGCCTAAGGCAGATGCTTAAGGACTGAGCCACCCAGGTGCCCAGTCAGGGGCAAAGTTTTTAATAGTGCATTTAACTGTGATGTTTACTGTAAGACTTTGTTTTCTATTGTTTCAGATGAGAAATCTGCTATCATTCAAATCCATGTTTTCTAGAAGTAATGTGTCCTTCCTCTCTGGTTGCTTTCAAGTTTTTTTTCCTTATCTTAGTTTTCAGAAATTTAATTTCAGTGCATCTTGATGTGAACTTCTTTGGGTTTATCATTATGTGTGATTCTCATAGCTTCTTAGACCTGTAGGTTTGTGTCATCAAATTTGGGGTGTTTCCTACCATATTTCTCTGAAAACTTGTTCAGCCCTGCTCTTTTTCTCTCCTTTGGGAACTACAACAAGACAAACACTAGCTCTTTTGTTATTGTCTTACAGGTAACTGAGGTTCTGTCCCTTTTTTATCAGTCTGTTTTCTCTGTATGTTCAGATTAAATACTTCTATTGATCTGTCTTTAAGTTCACTGATTCTATCCTTTGTCTTCTCCACTCTATAACAAACTCATCCCTGGGCTTGTTCAGTTATTTTGTTCCTCAGCTTTATAACTGACTTGGATTCTTTTTTGTTTTTATAACTTGTTTCTTCACTGAGACTTTCTATTTTTTCATTAATTCAATATAATTTATAATTGTTTTTTGAGGCATTTTTACCGTAAGTTCTTTAAGATCCTTTTCAGATAATTCCAACATTGGATTCACCTCATCATTGACATCTGTCTCTTCTCATTCATCTTTGTGATTTTTCTGGGTCTTGCTATGACTAGTAACTTTTTTTTTTATTGTATCCTGGACATTTTGGATATTATATTTTGACACTCAGGATTCTATATAATCTTATTTAGCAAGTAGTCCTCCTCTTGAGGTGTAGGTAAGTATGCTCAGCTTCCCTCAAGACAGTGCAAGAGCAGGACCCTGTCTCACACTGCTTCAATGGATAGAGGGAAGGTGGTGAAACCAAATGGTGACTACTCCTGCCTACCACCTCCTCATCATATCCCATTGCTGGTGGGTGAGGGTGGAGGCTCTGCTCTTCACTGGACCCCATAAACACTATCTGGGTGGGGGATTTAGAGCATTGCCTGCTTCCATCAAGCAGGGATGGGAGATCACCTGCCTGCTTGGTTCCCCCAACACTACCCAGTAGTCCAACCATATTGTCACTAACTTCTTCTGCCAGGTGAGGGATGGAAGATCAGCCTCATGCTCAGCCCCACAGACACAACCTGGTAGGGGAAATCAGAGCATGACACCTGCTTCGGTGAAAAGTGGGGTCAAGAAAAACATACTAGAAACTTCAGAGAGAGCTGCATGTTTTCCATTCGTGTTTGGCTAGAGTGTAAAGGGTATTGTCAAAAAGGTTTTCTGTTGACAGGCTATCCTTTCCCCAGGCCTTTAGCTGGGGAGAGCATGTTTTCATGTATGTCTGTTGGAAATGCTGGGCTGGGGGCTTCTGCAGTGTCCTATCGGACATACATGGGAGGCAATATGGAAACCCAGGGAATACACCACCACATTGTTCCTGAAATCCCAAGGATCCTGGAAAACCTGCCTTCTTCTCTCCACCTTTCAGAAACCTTGTATCCTTATTTGTTGTATTATGTCCAGAGTTTTTAGTTATAAGGGGGAGGATCAGGAAGAATGCGTTACTGTTCCAGAAGTCCCACATTGTTCAATTTTCATTCTGTATTTAAATAGAAAAAACACTAGATTTTTCATATTTGATTTCTATTCTATTTTTATGAAGACTTTTAATTTAGACTTCTCAATCTGCTTTGTTCCAAGTTGGCAACTAAATGTGAGGTTTTTAATCATTTTTGCTACCATCTCTTCTAGTAAGACCTGTCTGCAGTGGTGTATGGCACTTCCATTCTATAGGAAAAACTAAAAACCTTGATTTGCAGGAACAGAATTCTCATGGTAGAAATACTACCCTCACGCTTGATCTCAAGCTCTAACAGGAAGTTGCTGGATGTGGAAGGTGGGAAAGGCATACACAAATGGCTCCTGTGAACCTGTATGAGCTGGCTCCAGAACACCCCCAGCTGTGTGCAGTCTTCTGTGCTCCTGTGTTTCTCTGTTTCTGAAAGAAACCCCACGAAGTGTTGGATGTTCATACTTTCTCAGTTTTTTAAACTTATGTTTTGATCCTTTTACTACATTTTAGGTATTGCTGTGGAGTTTTATTGTTGTTCTATGCCACGGTCCTTCCCCTGACGCCTTCTTACATTATCTTTAGTTGGGGCACAATCATATTTGGATGGTCTTGGTTCTAATCAGCATACTATCTTTGTAAGGACATTCTTGCAACTCTACCTTCAAAAATATGTCTACCTCCACTCCTACTACCAGTGTAGACATTGTCTTCTCTTGTGTGGCTCTTTGCAGAAGCCTCCTCTCTGATCCCTCTGCTGCCACTCTGAACTAATTATAATCTAACCCCCAGAGAGGAGCCAGGGTGAGCCTGTTAAACACAAATCAGATCATAATACTCATTGGCTCAAAATCCCGCTGCATTATCCCATCTCAGCGTAAAAATCAGAATCCCTTCATAGTTTGTAAGACCCTCTTGTTTATCTTCTGTCCTACTGTTTTCCCAGTCTCCCTTCACTCCAGGCACACTGGCCTCCTAACTGCTCCCGAAACACACCAAGTGTGTCCCTCCTCCGGGCCTTTGTCCCCGCTGTCCTCTTTGCATGATACACTCTTCCTATCCACGTGGCTCCCTCCCTCTCCTCCTTCAAGTCTTTGAGCAAATGTCTCCTTCTTAATGAGGCCCATCTTGCCACCCCATTTAAAATCACAACTCACTCCCTAGCCCCCTAGCTCCCTATTATACTTCTTTTAGTCCCCAAGGTATCTTACCAGTTTCTACTGTAGGAGATCATTCCCTTATTTATTGGGTTTATTGTTATTTGCTCCTCCCACTAGAGTGTGATCTTCAAGATTCAGGGATTTTGTTTACTCTTTCCACAGAAATATTCCCATCAACTTATAGAGTGCCAAGCATGTGTAGATATTCATGAAATATCTGCTGAATTAATGAATAAAAAAATTAAAAGATACTAACTAAAGATGTGATGGAGGAGAAGGTGGAGACAAAACCACATGTTTTCATGATCAGGATTTTGACAAATGGTACATTTTAACTCTTCACTTAGTCTTCCCTGGAGAAGAACCTACAAACTTGACTCTTAACACCCACATTATTGTTATCAAGAGAAAACAGTTAACATATATCATAGCCAGGACCTTTACCTGCTGAGTTTTCTGCCCAGGATCTTGAGTTGGAGGAGATGCTCATCTTGTCTCATCAGAGCTTTGACTACGCAAACTCAATCATTATACTTTAATTCAAAACATCAAGACTTTGTCCCCCTTAATTCCTCCCCCCTGCCCCAAAATCATGGAATAAACTTGTTTCAGACATGAGAAGAGAAAAAGCAAAGCAAGAAGAAGGAGGAGAAAGGAGAAAGAAAGAAGGAATTTACAAAATTTTACTTTTCTCAAAGACACCAACTCACCTAGGAGTACCAACCACACATCTCTGCTCCCACCCTCCACCTTTGATTCAGTAAAAAAAAGCTATAAAAACATCAACCTAACCTCAGCTCAACTCACTTTTTAGTGATTGGTGCAAAATATACATTTTTAAAGTATATTAATTCTTCATAATGAAATATATTTAGTCCTCCACAGATTTTTAGGAAGGTATAAATTCACAATTTCAAAAAATAATAGAATTTAACATTATTATGATTGGGTGCCAAAAACAAACACAAACAAACCCAAACTAGCTAAGAATACCCCTTCATGAAGGTTTTAGGAACCATAATGAAAGCAATTGAAACTACATTGCCTTTTCATTATCAGTGAGTGTTATTACTTTCCATTTTGTGTATCATTTGTGTGTGCATTTGCCTGCCAGGGCCTTGTAGAATGGGCAGCTGGCCATTGTATTTGCAGTGTGTATGTGTGTGAATGCTGCCACTCTGTCTAGATTTAAAGTCATAGGTAATAAACTCAAATCCATGCAGAGTCCAAGTAAGTACTGTAGATGAGTGCAACAGTGAGTTGGCGCTCATAAGTGAGCCCTGACCGGGTCAGATGCCACTGACCTCCAGCCATGTTTCTGTTCAGGATTTGGCTCCAGCATATCCAGATCATCCCATTAAAACAAAAGAGAGAGAGAGAGAGAGAGAGAGAGATCTGTATTTATATGAAATCTGATTTACCTGCTGGCAACTATTAGATTTTACCATATAAAAGTCACTTATACAGATCAAAATCAGCCAAATAATAATTTTCATGTGGCATGGCATACTGAGTAAAGGTCTCCAGGATTACCCTGGGAACCTGTAAATATTACCTTATATGGAAAAAGGTCTTTGCCAATGTGATGAGTTAAGGACCTTGAGATGGGATATTATCCTGGATTATATGGGAGGGCCCTAAATGCAATCACAAATGTCCTTATGAGTGAGGAGAGAGTGATTTCACACAGAAGGGGCAAAGGCAATGCGACCAGAGATTGGGGTGATGTGACCACAAGTCAAGGAATGCTGGCAGCCCCAGGAAGCTAGAACATTCAAGGGACGAGTCTTCCCCTAGAACCTCTAGGGGAAGCGAAGCCCTGCCAACATCTTGATTTTAGCCCAGTGAAATTGATTTTGGATGTCTGGCCTCCAGAACTGTAAGAGAATAAATGTGTGTTGCTTTAAGCCAAGTTTATGGCGATTTGTTACAGCAGCCACAGGAAACCAATACATATGGGTTGACAATACATTCTATGAGTTGATATACTTGAATTAATTCAAATATAGATACATACACATATATACACATATGTACATACATGTGTGTTTGTGTGTATGTATAAAAACAAGATGTAGGCCAAAGAAAGGGTATTGCAAGGTAGATCTGTCCCTCAGACAATTACTTTGTGTCTGTTTTAAACAGTTTGTTATTCATCTTCCTCTTATTTATGGTGACTGTGTGCTTCACCTTCATCAAACATACATTTGAATCACCGCCAATGGAAGGTAAAAGATTTTGCCAAAACATTACTAAGGCTTTGTATCTCCCCACATACCCATGCAACGGCTTACTGAGTCCAGATTTTCTTTACCTTTGGTGCATTCATTGAGCCAAGAATGACCTCAAATACTGTCTTTAGATTCGGTTTATTAAGTGCGGGAAAAGACATACCTGGTCGGGAGGGAGAAGAAACTGCAGGCAAAAGCAAAACCTATTAATTTCGTAGTACAGGGAAGTAGATCCTCAAGTCTGGCTGCTGTCTTTGCTAGAGCACTTGGGCGCTGGAACTGGCCTCTGGCACTCGCTTGCGGTATTTTCGGCTCTATGATCTCAGCTCTTGGGCTTCCACGACGTTCCATTTCCGTCTCCCTAAAATAAACGCTACTCTCGTGCTGCCTCGAACGTGTTGCTACTGTGCAACCAGAAGTAGTTCCGTCGCTTCTCCCGGAGTCAGCTCAGCAGTTTTACCTCGGCAGTGAAGTGCAGCAGGGTTACCCCCGTCCCACCGAGACGAGAAACGACGGCGGAATGTGAATCCACGCGCTGCTTCCGCAGGAAATTCTCACTGTCAATTTCAGCTGAACCAAAAAGTGCGCTTAGTGGTGGAATGGATCTATATTCCCTTGCAAGTTCTCTGTCTTGTTAAAGGTAACCAGCAGTGTGGGGAATGGCAGCCGAGCTCGCCGAGAGTAGCGCTGGTCCAGAGCTTCCCCAGCGAGAGAGAGCTCTGAGGGGGTCATTAGTTTCTCTCTTTCCCTGCTTCCTCGCAGAAGGCAGAGACAGGACGGGAGAAAGTTTCAGCATCACAACGATGCTGCTAGTCTGCACGAAATAGACCATTTTCTTTTTAATCATAAGGGAATAATTTTTCTCCACTTAACCATCAGTTTTGTCCTTTGAAGTCAGATCTTGTGCTAAGTCCAATTTGCACGGACTAGTCCTGTAGGAAACTTCTAATCACTCACAGGATTGGCCTATTTCTGATGCAGAACTGCCTTGGTCCCTGAAGTGAATCACATGCACTTACCTGGTACATTTAGCAGAGGAAAACTTTTAAAAAAAAATAATTGAAAATCAGATTAACAAGGTTTTAAGCAGAAACATGACACAGCTTTCCTTGCTCCTACTTCCAGGGGGTGGGGAGGAGATGTGTCTGGAAGCGCTTTTTATTTTATTTTATTTATTTATTTTTAAAGATTTTATTTATTTGACAGCGAGAGACACAGCGAGACAGTGAACACAAGCAGGGGGAGTGGGAGAGGGAGAAGCAGGCTTCCCGCGGAGCAGGGAGCCCGATGCGGGGCTCGATCCCAGGACCCTGGGACCATGACCTGAGCTGAAGGCAGACGCTTAACGACTGAGCCACCCAGGCGCCTTGGGAGCGCTTTTTAAATTGGGACATTTTCGAAGGTCAAAGGGAGGAGCCTTCAAGCTTCTTGGCATGTCTGCTGTCTCTCCCAGCACTGTGCTGTCGGGTACCTGAGGCATCTGCTCGAGAGTCAGGAGGACTTTTTTTGTCCGAATGAAACCAGATGGAAACAGCAGTGGGCTAATTAAAAAGTATTTAGTTGAGACCTTCCAGGGTTCATAACACTGGATTGGGCATGTACGTAGGAAGAGATTACATTCATTACAGGGATTAGAAATAAGGAGAAAAAACAAATACCAGAAAAGAAAAACTAGACCACCAAATAAGACAGAAACTGTATCAATGCCAAAAATATTTTTTCTTTCAACTCTGGAAATAGACCTGCCAACTTCTCTAAGAAACATGTATTTCAAACTGTTGGAAAACACAAAAGCAAGCTTAAAAGTAATAAGGGGGCATGTGTTAGAAACTAGGACTTGTAATAAGCATTTTTGTGTTATTATTAAATAGCTCTGTGCTTCCAAATGTTTGATTATCAAAGTCTCTGTTATTAATTAAAGCTAAGTGTGTACCATGAATTAGGCCAAAGGGGAGCATCCGAATTCTCAGTACATACCTGAAAAGATTGAATCCCTCTGTGCTCCTACCAATTCTGATTCATGCCACGCTAGGATTCTCTTGCTTCCCACCTACCTATGTACGTTTTTTCACATGGTATCTGCCTTCCTCATAGGACGGTAAGTGATGAGCTTCAAAGATAAATGTCCATTCCCTTATTTATTTAATACATTTTTATGGAGGACCTGTTTATGCCACATAATATTTCAGATGCCTCGGGTGCCTTAATGAACAGATAGAGCAGATCCGAACTCCTGCAGAGTTTATATTGTAGGAAAATTGTGCAATGTAACAAATGGACAAATGGACACCTCATTCAGAGGATGTCTGCTCATTTTCTACCTGCCCTGGGTATTTCAGACTCTTGATTGCAATTGTAATTGGGGACCACCTGGTTCGGATTTATCTCTGTCATGTTTATCTCATTTAATGCTATTTATTTTCAGACATAATGCAGTCGTTCACCATGAGGGCAACCAGGCAGCCAGCATGGAGCAGAGTATCTTGGAGGAGCAAACAAGCTCCACTCAATCTGTGCTTAAAGTGTTCTGTCAAGAATTTGATGCCGCTGTGACACTCATTCCTTCCTTTACAATTTATTTTTCCTTCCCCCCCCCCCCCCCCCCCCGCCCCACATGCTTTTATCCTTGGTGTGCTGATATTTCACAATGATGTTACAGAGTTTGAGTCTTCTGTCATTCACTGGGGCGGGTACTTGTTGGGCCTTTCTAACAGGGAGACATGTATCTTTGAGGTCTGAGAAATTCTCTGGTATGCTTTATTTAATAAACACATCCCCCCTGTTGCTGCTTTAAAAACAACAACAAAAAATATCCAAACCTTCTGTAATTCCTAATAGTCTGATATTAGATTTTCTGATCCATTTGTTTAATTTTTATATTTTTCTCTCATATTTTTATGTCATTGGCTTTGGATTTATCTTCTTCGGTATCGCCCAGACTTTATATTTCAAGACTCTCATTAAATTTTTAACTCAATTTAATTTACTTTCAGGAATCATCTTGTTTTTTGTTCCTTTCTTCTAGTTTCCAACCTGGTTTTGTTACCAAATACAAGGGCAGGAACAAATGAACAGTGAGCAGGGATTAAGGTGAGGTGAGTAGGCACTCTTTTCCAGCGCCCAATTTAAGGTGATACCAAAAAACTCAGAATTAGAGAAGGTGGAATTCAGGTTACAAAATTAAGACAATAATACTCTGGTTTCTCTTCAGATCGTAATAAAGGGACATTTCATAATGCTGCCATGACAATTATGTATACCCTCCAAATATTATCAGCAATTATTTAAAAAAAAAAAAGTTGAAAGACACCAAGAAAAAAGGAAATGCACATATAGTTTGAGACTTTAATTCACCTCTGCCAGGTGATGAAGATCAAGGACACACAACTAATCATACAGAAGTGAATAGTACGATTAGATTGCTATATTTCAAATTCTGTACTCTGAAAATAAAAATAAAACTTATTTCCTAGTGCCTATAGTGCAGCTTTAACAATTGACCATAAAAATTGCAACCATAGGAAAAAACACCAATATATCCCAAAATGTGAAATAACACAGATAATAGTCTCTGATTATAATGCAGTAAAACTAAAAATTAACAGCAACGTGACAAATTTTTTCCTCCTAGAAATTACAAAATGGGAATGCCAACCAAAATGTCTTATAATTTAAACATAATTTGTCAGAACAATTAGATATGGCTAAATCTGCTCAGAAAAAAAATGTTCATAGCCTTAAACAATGACATCAATAGGCAAGAATAAAATGATTAGCTCAAATATTTTGAAAAAAATATATATAGGCCAAAAGAAAATGGAAGAATTCATAAAGATAAAAAGTACATTGAAACAGAAAAATATTAAAATTAATTTTTAAATTTTAAAGGTAGGACTTTGAAAAAAAAGACTAGAACAGATAAGTCACAAGATAAGGAAATAAGGGGAAAAATTACAAACACACAAAATAAAAGGAAACAGGCACATAAGCTGGGAAATTAAAGAAATGCTAAGAGATGACTTTGCTCAACTATGTATAATGGGCTTTTTTCAGGAAAAACTTTTAACAAAATTGACCTCAGAAGAGACAGAATAATCTAAACAGACTGATATCTTTTTTTTTAAGATTTTATTTATTTATTTGAGAGAAAGAGAATGAGCAAGAGAGCCTCACCTGGGAGCTTGATGGAAATGCCAAGTCTTGAGACCCACCTCCCTCCCAGCCCTAAGGAAGCAAAATCTGCATTTCAACAAGATCCCCAGGGGATTTGCAAGTGTGTTACTGATTGAGAAATCTTCCCTCTGGAGACATCTTGTATGCTTAAGAGATACCATTGAGGGGATAAAGCAAGGTGGCCAGGGGAAAGGGACGCCCTCAGTATTTCTGTGAAATAATCTTTACCTCTCAAAAACACATGTCGCACATATAACGAAAGGTGAGCAGGCCGTGGGAAATCATCCACAAGTAGTCCATATGGCACGTTCAGGGGAAAATAAGACTTTGAGCCCATCCAAGGGAGACTGGCAGGAATGCAGGTTGCTAAAGCTCCAGACCAAATAGAGATGGGAGTTGCCCAGGAGGGCACAGCTGGAAGAAGATATGTTTCCTTGAAAAAAGAAATTTCCAGGTATCCAGGTAAATCCACAGGAGACGGAGACTTGGGGTTGCATAATGCTGTGCCGACAGAAAGGACAAATTTGAAAAATGCTCAGCATATTCTCCTAACAACCTCCTGCGGGGAGGGGGAGTTGACAGGCGTTTCTAGAAACGGATGCTAAGCACGGCCCCACCTTATTCCTGGTGTTGGGAGCGGTCCCAGAGAGCCTGACCCAGGCACCTCTGCCACAGGGCAGGGAAGAATGGTCCTGGGAGGAAATCTGAGACATTCTCTAATGATGCTAATGGTTGAAAGAACGAGAAGGGAAAATCATAGAGATTCAACAGAGTCTGTCATAGCCCTTCCCTATGTGTTCAGAAAGGGAGAGGTGAACTGTTACCAAGCTGAAGATGATTTTGTCTGCTTACAACATAATAGATATCCATTGCGGGAAAACTGGAAACAAAAGGTCAAAGAAAGTAAAATTTATCCACAATCTCATTACCTATATTATATTTTAGTATGTAGCTGGTTTCCTTTTTTGTTTGTTTGTTTTTTACATTATTTTAAAGGGGGTTTTTTGTAATTGCACAACAGAGGGATGTGAACATGCAAAAGTTCAAACTGGATAGGATAGGCTATAGGGGATAAATTATACAGGGTAGGACTATATAGGATAAACTAGAGGATAGGCTATATTGGATAAACTATAGAGGACAGACTCTATAGGAGAGAACCATATAGATATACTATGTAGGATAAACTATACAGGATAGGCTACATAAGGCAAACTATATAGGATAGGCTATACAGGATAAATTATACAGGATAGAATAATAGAAGTCCTTCTTTACTCTCATTCTCCACCCCCATCTCCATCCTACTCCGTAACCAAGGAGAGCTATAAAAAAAAAAAAAGTCCTTTCTTTATGTGTTTGTATTCTTTATAGACACACACACAAACATATTGTCTGTGGTAGTTTGTTCACTACATATGTGGACTCATACCCTCTTCATATTGTTCTGTATCTTGCTTTCATCCTTTTAACCATATGCTTTGAAGAGTTTTTCCATGCTGGCAGTTGGAGAGCTCTCACCCTCTGAAATGCTGCATAGTATGCCATTGTATGGCTACGGTCACAGTTTATGCAATTATATAATTATATACATATCAATAGAAACTATTGATAGGTAGTGTAACTATCCCCTTTTCCAATATTATAATTAATATGGTGATGACATACGTATGCATGCCTCTGTGCTCATGTGCCAATATTTGTGTAGGATAAATTCCTAAAAGAATTTTTGGTTCAGTCTCTGCATTTAAACTTTGATTTTTTAAAGATTTATTTATTTACTTGAGAGAGAGAGAGAGAGACCACACATGGAAGCATGTGCGGAGGGGAGGGGCAGAGAGAGAGAGGGAGAGAGAATCCTCAGGCAGACTCCCCACTGAGCTCAGAGCCTGGCGTGGGGCTCAAACCCAGGACCCTGAGATCATGACCTGAGCCAAACCAAGAGTCTGATGCTTCACCAACTGAGCCACCACCTGCATTTAAACTCTTGATGATTCTTTGCAGCTTGCCCTCTAGTAAAGGACAATTTATAATCTAACCAACAGTAGCTATTTCTCATACTTATTCTTACTTTTCCTAAAATATTGCCAATCTGGTGAGCTAAAGACATTATTTTATTGGTTATATAATTTGCCTGTCCTCCATTATGAATGAAGTTGCCAAGAATTTTCTCAGCCACGTGTGGTCATTTTTAGTTCTATGAATTGTTTGTTTGCCCCGATGCGATTTTTCTAATGGGTTGTTTGTCTTTTTGGTATGGATTTGTAGAAGATTTTTATATATTATAAATTACCTTGTCCATGTATTTTGCCTTAATATAAAAGATTTCTGTGACCAAAAAAAATAGTAGAACTTGATAGAATCACAGCCTATTGAAGCTTGGAAGGGACCAAATTGGAAAGACCATTTATTCTCTGGAGTTCAGTCAAGTAAATGAGTTCCACATGATGGTAATAGAAGCTTCCCACCATCCCCAATGACAAAAGGCATGAAAGCTGGCCACAAGAATTCATTCTTACAATGGCCATTGATATATATGGGATTAGTTTGTCAGTTGGCTTCTGAGCACAACTTTTCTTCTGAGATCAAACACTTTGCCTCTACAGCACCTGGATTTCATGCTGTGGTGTATATTCAGAATAGGAAGACAGTGCCTTTCTATGAAAAAATCATGTTTGTTTTTACCTTCTTTTTTCAGTGATGCTTACAGAAGTGTTTTAAATAAGATAGAATTTAAAAAGAGACAAGGAAAAGAAAGTAAGGGCAACTTTAGTGTTCTGAAATGAGTGCCCAAAGGTTCTGCACAACTGCTAGAAGGTAATTGCACATTTGGTCCAAGTGTCCTCAAGCTTAAGTTAAGGGAATCATGATCAGAGCAAGCTTCACATTGTTTGTATGATACAAGTGTACCAGTTCCTCAAGGAAAGCATAGATTTTCCTAGCAGTGAGGCCTCCTGAAGGAAATACTATGTGACAAGAAGTATACTACCTTTAGAGTAAATTCCTTAAAGAGTTTCATAGTTATGTTCTCTCAGCACCAGATTAAGCTAGAACAACAGAAAAGTTGCGTAAAACATTTTTTCAAGCGAAGAATTTTTTTGTTTTACTTGAAAAATGAAAGCATGTTTGAAATTTTCCACAATACAATGTTAACAATAAGCAGTAAGCAAGTGGGTGCAAATGTGGATGCCTCACTTAAAGCAGACCGTATACATGAGAGGAGGAATATATAAAATGGAACATTTAAGGAGAAAGGACATAATTTTCAGAAATACTCATCAAAGGATTATGTCCCATGATATTTTCTGCTAACCCATTTAGAATTTGAATCTGTTTTCAGACGTACTTGTGCAACTTTACGACATCCTTCCACTGTCCAGATAGAGGTGCACATACAAAGACTCCTAGGTAAGGGTGGACAATGACATTCAGAAATTACCACAGGCTGTGGTTTAGTGAAAGAAGCTCACCACTGGAGAAAGAACCAGAGATACAATTTCCTCTTCTAATGATTCTGGGCACACACACAAGGGGATTGAGCTGAGTGGTCAGTTGCCAACATACAGATTAGTGGCATAGTGTGAAGGGCAGGGCTTCTGAGAGTTGATCACGTCAGTGGATGAGGAAGGGGCACTGTCTTCTTTCCCCCTTTCCACCCACTGGGCCCAGTAGTGAGTTTCTCTCATCCATTAGGCAAGCCAAGAACTACTAAAATGCCATTAGATGCCCAGAGTCCTGGGCTGGGGCCAGCTCAGTGCCAAGAACTGATGGGGCTTTCCCAGCACCATATGCTTAAGACCAAAAACTTGGGTGTGGGCTTTAAGTGGGGGGATAGGTAAGTCAGACCACATGTTTTCCTTTTTTTTTTAAGCAATGAAGGTCTAACTCAGTGGTTCTCAAATTGAGGCTCCCAAAGCAGTAGCAGTAATGTCACCTGGAAACGTGTGAGAAATATCAATTTTCAGGCCCCACCCTAGAATTATCACATCAGAAATTCTGAGGGCAGAGCCCAGTGATCTGTATTTTAACCAGGATTCCAGGTGATTCTGATGCACACTCAAATTTGAGACCATGAGTATAACTTGAAGAAGTTGCTTTCCTGTGACCCAAACCATCCCACTCTTCATTAGGATGGGGGATGAGCTAAAAATAGTGTTGCTTTGTCTTCTATTTGCAGTTTATCACCCTGTGGTTACATCTGCTTCTCAGGCAGATCCATTCCATGGAATGGTGAGTACTCTAGAGGTGTGATTTGGGGAATTGTGCCCTGTTGGCCATAATATTATCTAATGGGACCCTGAGCTTACCCTAGTTTTCCACAAAATTCATAATTTATCTGTCTCTAAAACAGTCAAGCTAGATTATTTATAGCCTAAAGAAGCTAGCCACAGCATAGTTCTAAAAAAAATCCACAGTTAGCATCAGTAAATGGTGTAAAGGCTCATATGTTGCTAGAAAAAAAAAAAAAAAAGAAAAACCAAGAAAGAAAGAAAGAAAAGGGCAGAGAACTTCTCAGAATGAGATGTTTGGTTTATTCAAGTTGTGAAATATAGAAATCCAGACTGCTTGTTAAGCTCGAAATAGTAACACTGCTCCCATGTAGCAAGGATTGAAGGAAGCATTTTGGTCCACACTCTACCTCCATGAAGGAATCAACGAGGTACCAGGTACCTAGAATTGGTGTCTGAATTGGAGAATGCTATGGCCAAATTCTTACTTTACCACAGTCGACCAAACAGATTTTGTCTTTGATGTTCTAGGGTTTAGTTCCATGTATCAATCTGCAATGTTAAAGCCAATGCTCCAGAAAGCAACCGTGAGATGCTCCCATCTTTGGGCTCCTATCAGACGAAAGAGTGACTGGTTGCCTAAGTATTTTTAGAGCTAAGGGAAACTGAGTGGTGGATTGAGTCAGGAAGTCACATAAAAGAAAATTCAGGCTCGTGATTTATTTATTTCTATCATGCAGTTGCCAGTGCTATTAAAATAATGTCAAGGACATAATGATGAACTTAATAAGATATTGATGGTGGATCTGACAATGGGTTAGTGCCGAAAGTAATGAAATGTCAGGGTAAAGTGCATTGTGTGCTCCCTTGCATCATTAAAGTGACTCCAGGCAAACGGAGAAGTGGCCCTGAGACTTCCTTCAGATACACTAAATGGCCTCTCTTCCACTAAAAGCTCTCCGGGTCTTCTCTTGGGATGAAGGATCAGGACTGAAACTTCTGTATCTAAGGGAGAAAAGAGGCAGAACCCAAGCAGGTCTAATCTAGCTCAAGCACACTACCTCTCACGTGCGCACATCTTTACAAAGCCAGGCGGGTTAGTATGATGATGTCTCAAAAAGCAAACCATGCCAATATTTCAGAAGGGCAACAGAGGCCCCAACTTTACTTAATTCCCAACTGCATCTCCAAGTGAAATCAGTTTTTCATTTCATTAGCAGGCTTTGTTCAATGCAATTAACATCTAATTCTGTTTTTTAAGGTCACTTTTGGTATCTAAGTTACCTATAAATACAGGTCTACTTTAAGGGATTTTCTTAAAACAGATTCCCATTATTTTTCATTCCTTTGCCCCGAGCTATGAGAAAAACAAACTGGAATTTTAAAGGTTATCTCAAAACACAGCACCTTTCAGATTGCTTTTCAGTCTTTGCGTTTTGAGAGTTCTTCAACATGGCCTGATGTGTGGGCTCTCTGTATTCATAAAACTAAATGAATAATTGTTAAGTCTACAGGAAAATGTAATGACATCAGAAAGGAGAAATGAGGGAGAAGGAGTAAGAGAGGAAAAAGGGGTGAAAATAAAGAAGACAGAGAGAGAGAGTAAAGGAAAAGGAGGAGACAAGGAGAGAAGGGCAGAAAGATTGGATTACATAACTTATTTCAAGAGGAGATGACAAATCTGAATGTTTCATTTACTGTCACACTAACCCAACCCACCAACTACTCAACTTTGAGTTCATTTTGATTGGGAAGTCAAAAACAATGAAGTACATTCATTTCTGAGTTCAGTACCTAAATCCTGAGTTTAGGATCATGCCTCCATTCCTAGGGAACCAAAAGCCACCTGTGCTGGACGTGTATTTCCAAAGTTAGCTGATAATGTCAACGGTACATCAAGGATGCCCACCAAGACACAGAGCTTTGCACTGATCGCATCATTATACTTGAAAGAGGCTTGAAATGAAAGCAATATAAAACTTTTTAATTATGATGAAGGGTTTGCACTTGACAATGTACAGTTGATTTTCATTATTCACATTAATTATATTCTATAAAGTTGCCTCAGACATAGAATTAGCTAATACTGAACATTGCTCCTAACGGGAATATAGAGTTAAGTTCCTACGAGACTATGGTCACAACATTTTTGTCACCCAATCAGTATATGGTCATGTTTAATGTATTTCTATTTAAAGACAACATATATGTATGTGTGTGTATATGTGATATATATGATTCATTAGCATATATACATATGATTGATTAACATTGAATTCATGCCAAACAGCAATATAACTCATGTTTGAATGAAGCTCATCTAACACACTTGCTTCCTCCATAAGGCATATCATAGTTTTGTGCTTAGGAACACTAGAATACTGTGTTCGGGGGCCACTTTAAGTGAAAGCACCATCAAAAAGCACAAAAAAAAATGCAAAAAATGACACTTGTTTATAGCAGCAGCCCCCTTTTTGAGCTCAGCTAGGAACATGCACATTGGGTTACTCAAATTTTTCACTGCTCTGCACATGTCTGCAAATGACAGCGAAGTTCCAGAAGTATTGACTTTGGAATTAGCAGTACATTTTGGCCACTAGGCATAATCACAAATGTGGACTGTCCTTTCTAGATATTAAGAACTGTTTCTCAGCTCTTGCATTCTTTTTCTTAGGTAAAATAAAATAAAATAAAAAGTAAAATGTAGAGGAGAATGAATCACTGAAAATGGGGGGAAAAATGGAAAGTAACAAAACTTGGAAGATACCTAGATTGGAAACGGGATTGGTGTTACATTTTACAATGCCTTCACAAACTCAACCTCACTTAATCCTCATGACCACCTTTGTACTGAATATTTCATGAAGGCTCCAGGAGATTCAGAGATATATCCATGGTCAGATAGCCAGCAAGTCATAGGACCACAACTTCAACCTATGTCTTTAGATTTGCAAATTCCACCTAACATCCATGAATAAAATTAAAAGAGGAAGCATGGCCATCCAGGAAGCTTTGATTAAAATGTGTAAAATGAGGAGCCCCTGGGTGACTCATCCAACTCTTGATTTCAGCTCCAGTCACGATCTCAGGATCATAAGATTGAACCCTCTACCCAGCTCCATGCTGAGTGTGGAACCTGCTTAAGATTCTCTCTCTCCCTCTCCCTCTGCCCCTTACCCCCTGCTCACATGCTCTCTCAAAAAAAAAAAAAAAAAGTACAACATGATATTTCTTATGCTTATTTACAAAGCTCATACTAGATGGTTTCCAAAGATCTTTGAGTGATAAAATATCAACCCCACAAGGAAACATTAAGGTAATTCTCACAAGGTAAAATGTGAGAAAGTGTAGAGAGTTATTGAGGAAAATACAAAGCAATGCATTTAGAGAGAAATGATTCTAATTCTGGTTATAAGACATATTGCCCTGGCTTGTCAGGACCAACTTATGAAAAGGCTCCTGAAATCATTGGAAACTGTGTTCTGACAACATCAGTCTCTAAAGTGGGGTGTAAAATGGTTAGTAAGACACATGGGAAACCGATTTCTCTGATTAAAGGGGGAGCTGAGGAGCTCCACTGGAGCTGACTTTGCTATCTGATTTTCTAAGAAAAGTTGGAAATTCTTGTTTTTATGTGAATATCTCCATGGTAGACATAGCTGGTGTTCACCCTTAATCCAGCAGCTCCCCTATAGTTTCCAGCCTCCATTGCAGTTTGATTAGAGCCATGTGACCAATTTTGTCCAGTGGTCTGTGAACAGAGGTAAACTTTAACCACAGTGACTTTATAAATCTCTCTCTCTCTCTCCCTCCTACTTGTGTCTCTCTCCAGGAGAATGCTGTGATTGTACCTCAGATTCTTATTATCCTTGATCAATTCCCTCCAGGATGTCCCAGGTATCCTTACATCAAAAGTATAATGCTTTTTTTTCTCTTCTGAAATCCAGATTGACCATTAAGATATATAGCAAAGGCTGAGAGTTGTGCCCTAATATCCGTTCTTGCTTTCTTCTATGCTTCTTTGGTAATAGACTTTGGTTATCCACACAAATGTTCAGAATAAAGGTTAATTTTCAAGTTATCCTTATTACTGTGCCTGGCTCTATGACTAAGTTTTGGCCAACTGGGTATTGCCATTTTGGAGGTGTTCCCTGTCTTGCCTTGTTTTTCTCCATCCTGCCAGTCAGAAGCAGACATGGTGAAGAACCACACTGGACCACATGGATGAGAAGGAGGCTGTAGTATCTCCCTGACACTGGGAAGCTGTCACCTCAGTACTGGATTGCTTTTGTTTAGCCTGAGAGAAATTAAACCTCTAATTTATAGAAGCGACTCTTAGCCTGCATGGGTCTTTGTCACAGCCCTCACAGTGTATCCTTGATAATCCAGACATTCCAATGCTATGTCTACAGCTATAATTCCTGTCAAAACTTTTAGGAAGTAGAGTTAAAAGGGCTTGGGAAGTAGCATGACATAGCCGCAAAGAGTATGGATTTTCAAGTCACGTAGGAATGACACAGAATCTCATGTGGCCACTTCCTAGCTGTGTCTGCAAGCCCAAGCTAATTAATATCTCTGAGTTATTTTCTTTTGCTTCAAATTTGAGTAGAATAATACATCACCATATTATTGTAAAGGTTAAGTGAGCCAATGTATATAAAGTTCCTGGCACTCAATAAATATTCAACAAGTAGTTCTTGCTGTTATTCAATACACTCAAGAAGTAGGATGGCAGGAGAAAGGGTGAGAAGGGCCTCAATGGCCTGCCTCACTCTCGCAACCTGCTGACTTGGGAGGGCCATGAGGTGGCCCAGGACTGCCACAGAGATGGGGAGCAGCAGTGAGTTCTGTGAACCCCTCATTGCATTCTGCCACTCCCTGCTCTCCTTTGGCCAGAAAACATCCTCCCATGGCTCCAGGCATGATGGGCTAGCACCAAGGCTTGGGATATGAAGATGCCATTCCAGGGAGCAAGCCACTGGGGAAATGGTGTGTGAATGCCCACCGTAAAAGGAAACCCTTCTCTTTATGGTTTCCTTTCTGACTAATGACATCCCTGTCTTGCTAATGTAGCACCTATCCTCCAGAGTGGCTGGCCCACCTTGGGGTTGGTGCAGGCTGGCTAAGCTGGCCTTCACGTGGACAGTCAGAAGGCACCTTGATGATAAGAATTGATGTGATCTTCCGTTGACAGCCACATTCCTTAAAGCTGGCCGGCAGAGACTTACACCTTCTTGTTTGAGGCACCAGCCTATGAGAGTATTAGACATGACGAGAAAATAAAATTGGTGATGCAGAAAGTCACTTAAACATCCACCAGTCCAGAAGAGCATAAATTAATTGATTCATTTTATGTTTGCTTCTTCTTTTCAGCATTCAATAAAGGACAGACAGAAGGAAAAAGCTTGGGTCCAATGTCCCTCTGCCCCAGCTCAACTCCTCAGTGCAGACCCTCTGCATTTCCATCCCTCCTCCATCCCCCACACACAGCTTTCCCTGACCTCCCTGGTAGGGATATTCCCCATCTTTCTACCTTTCTACAAAACTTCAGCCATGTTCCTGCCTTAGCAAGTTGGAATCAGAATGTTGACTCACATACCAACACTCAGCCTTGATGGTCAGGGTCGGTTATGACCACAGTGAACCTCAGACCCTGGTGAGCTGGCCTTGGAACCCACCCTCCAAACACAACCCATTCTGGGTTCTAACACAAACTGGTAAGTGGCTGAGGAACATAGTCATGACATGTTTGAGACTGTCTGCTCATGAAAGTAGGCAAACATCTAAAACAGTGTAGGAAAACACAGATGTGTGGCATATAGAAACTCAAATGGGAAGAAGTTGCCAAGGCAAAGGACAGAGTCAAAGACTTCATTTTAAATTTATTTCTACACCAAATCAGTTCCTCTTCTACCAAGTAATGAAGGAAGAACTTGGGAGGAAGGGTGAGGGAAAGAGAATCGGCTCATAGTGGAGGGATCTTACCAGCCTGTTCCTTCAGGAGCACTACAGCTGTGAGCCTTTCCCACACTCCAACTGTGCCCACAAAGCCAGAGGCAAGGCTATTGTATTATGAAAAAAGAGAAGCAGGTGGTCAGGGTTATGCAAGCCCCTGTGCCTTGTCTACACAAGGGTGTTTCATTTCATGTGGTCACTCAGTATTAAAGGATGAAAGTCTAATTTTAAGTGAATAGTGGCATGTGTTGTGTTTTTGATGAACAACCCCCCATGTGTCAAACCCAGCTTTCTCCCAAGAAAAGCCTAAGGAAAATAAAATCTTCCAAGGAAAGAACTTGAGAGAAACCATGGGCACAGAGTTCCATGGACAGTTCCTGTTTGAGAAAAGCACAGAGCACATTTGGGCTGAGTTCCCTGCACTTGACTATCCGCGTATGTCCACAGTGGCTCTTCTCCTGAAGTCTCCTTTGCATGTGGGCAGACACACTCATGCTCGCCCTGTTCCCCAGTGTTTTTTGAGGGGTAATGTCAAGGGCTTTGTGAAATCTCAGTTTGAGCTCATAATGCACAGGTTTGGTGTAAATAAACGTTCAAATGAGCAAAGTTTCTTACCAAGCCCTCTGCAAGCACAGACAATTTTGGTGGAAGCTGGGGGTGAAGAAAGGTTAGGAGGGAGCCCCATTCTCCCTGAAGGGTGAGGGGGTTCCTAACAAGATGGTCATTTTGTTTATTCCTTGTTCTTTCCCTCTAAATTTCCAACCTCGCCTTCACCCACATGAGCAGTATTTGACTGCATGGAGCTCGCAGAGTGCCTCATTCCTATAATTTCCAACAACTTTCCAGTCCCACTTTCCCTAAATATGTAAGATGTGTCCCCAAGATCATTGGCTGCCTGTAATGGTGTGAGCAGGAGGGAGAGAAACTGGCTCACCAGAGTGATCAATAAAGCACAGCACACACATTCTTTAAAACTGTTCCAGCATGTTCCATTTCTGGAGTCAGTGAAGGATTGGACCAAATGTATGTGATTCATTTATAGACTGTCCTGTGCACGAGCAAACACATTCAGGGATGTGCCACACTATGTGTCCATATTTTAAATGTCCCTCCTGAGGTTTAAATAATTAGTAATTAAGATTTGATAGACACGCTGTTGACAGCTGAGTTATCTGCCATGAACAATATCGGAAAGCAGAGATAAAGACAGACCATTGCCTTGAACTGTTATTCTGTGAAAGGTGATCTCTATTTGGACAGGAATCAACCTGCAAATGCTAGAGCTATCAGCCCCTGCAGGCTCTTTCAATAAGTGGGTCTAATATTCAAAGCCAAGTTTCAAAAGAAACACAAGTTCTTTCCATGCTCTAGATGCCCTTCACAAATAGGGAAGTGGACATTATAGAAATGCAAGAGAGAGGTGGTACAGTTCTTGCTGTCCTGAATGAAGTTTCCATGCTATCAGATAATCAGGAGGAAATTTCAAAGCCAAGGGCATTGTGGGGTCATTGAACAGGTGACCACAAGACTTAGAATTGAAGTCTTAGACTGAACTGATTTTGAACCCTAATGCTTCCACTTATAAATCATGTGTCTCTCTTGTCTCCTGTTCCTCGTCTGTAGAGTGAACCTAATAACATGCACCTTAAATATATTATGGGGAAGAAATGAGCTTTTTAATGTACTTAGTCCAGTGACTGTCAAGAGCTGGTGCTCAGTGCATTTCGTTCCCTGCCTTCTCTCGTCCCCATGGCTCCATTAACCACGGGCCACTTAGTGCCCAGTTGTAGGTAGTCTCAGTGACAATCTGTCACCTCTTGTTACAAAGACACTGTGTGATGAATACAGATTTTTTTTATTATTATTATGTTATGTTAGTCACCATACAATACATTAGTTTTTGATGTAGTGATCCATGATTCATTGTTTTCATATAACACCCAGTCCTCCATGCATTACATGCCCTTCATTAACACCCATCACCAGGGTAACCCATCCCCCCAATCCCCTCCCCTCTAAAACCCTCAGTTTTTTTCTCGAAGTCCATAGTCTCTCCTGGATACAGGAATTTTTTAAAAGTAGATTCAGCCCTAATCTTTAAGAGGTTGTAATTTTTTAAACGGAAAATGACATACAGGGATAGAGAGAACAATTAGGCAATTAGTGTTATCAAAAGCTCAGTTGAGTCCCAATCCCCTGGATATTTAGGCAGAGACTGGCTGGCAGAGGTATAAACTGGGTAAATTACCATCCGTAATGGAAGTCGAAATGTTTACCCAAAACACACACAAATATATCCAAGTGACAGCCTCCTGTAACATCGGATGCCTGGAAAAAGAGAGTTTACTTTTCACATAAAAGAATCCACAATCAGTTTTGGCACACTTAAGAGAGACAGAAAAGAGATGTAAATTCAAGTACCTCAGGACAAAAATGATGGTGTGTAAATGAGGCATGGAAATGGCTCATTTAGGGTTTTGTTTCTGTTGTTATTGTATGTGATGGCTTCCCTAAAATGAGAGACAGTCACATGTGGGCAATGAGGTAGTACTGAAACATGACTTAGTTTAAGAGAATGCAAGAATCTCTCTCTCATACACACACACACACACAGGCACACACTTTTGCCCTGGGACCGTCCTACATTAATTTGAAGCCCTGTAAATATCACTGGATTGGTCCATTTTGAACAAGAACTTGCCCCTGCTCGGGGCTATGTGTCCCAGAACTGATAAAGAGCAAAGCCTTCTGGGCGCCTGGGTGGCTCAGTTGGTTAAGCGACTGCCTTCGGCTCAGGTCATGATCCTGGAGTCCCGGGATCGAGTCCCGCATCGGGCTCCCTGCTCGGCAGGGAGTCTGCTTCTCCCTCTGACCCTCCTCCCTCTCATGCTCTCTCTATCTCATTCTCTGTCTCTCAAATAAATAAATAAAATCTTTAAAAAAAAAAAAGAGCAAAGCCTTCTGGTTCTGAGTTACTTCTCAGTGAACTGTGGTAAGTAGAAACTCATTTAGGCTGGAGCAAAAGATAACTGTGAAAGCAATTTCAGTTGCATTAAGACTTGTGATTCCAATGTCTATCCTCCTCAAATAAATTTCTGATTTTGTAGCTTACATCCCCCAAAGGAAAGCATGGCTACTAGTTAGGATTGTTTAAGTGCTGACATGAAACTCAAGCAGAGGAAATGTAAACTTTAAAGTTTTGTTGTCAGCTATGTTCAGAATCTCACAATATTATCTTGGAAAATAAAAACCATCATTATAAATTATGTCTTTCTATACTTCATGTTTTCTTCTTCTTATTTTTTGGTTTTGTCTTAAAATTTCTAATTAAATAAATATTAGTTAACATACATATTTATTTTAGAATATTTGAAAAATACAGAAATGAACAAATAGCTAGGTGGGGAAAACCATAAGTTAACTACGTAAGGGAAACAACAGTTGACATTTTGCGTATTTCCACCCAGGGTTCCTGCTATACATGTTTTTCTGTAATTAAGATCATACGTTAGATTTACTTTTACATACTGCTTTTTACACTTAGTAAGATAGCAGAAGCATTTTTTCCAAGATATTAAAACACTGTTATACATTTGAGAGCACAGAAGATTCCTGGTTAAAATAAAGAGGTAGACCTAGAAGGTGTTAATGACCCATGGTGGTTGCAATAGCAAGGATTACCACAGAAAACTTTAGGTGAATCTCTGGATAGGTCTAGAGCCCCACCTACAATCATGGTAGCTTAAGAAAACAGCACAAGCGGCCATTTCTCAGAAAGAGAGATGGATAGTATTCGTTGGAAAACACACACACACACACACACTGGTGCTCATAAAACTGGAATTTTACAACCAGCTTCTGCAAGGTGAATGATTTAAAATGATCAGATACAAGTTAAATTTCTCTAGTTTATTAACAAAGTGAAATGATCCATAAATGATGAACTGACTCATGCAAGCCCCATAGAATGAAAATCTATGAAGACCCAAAATGTGGAAGACATTGAATCCAACATTCTTTGCTCTGCATCTCCCTGCTTTTCTTCCACTTACCTTCACCCACAGCCCACATTAGAACAGAAGAGGTGCTCACCACTTATTATACTGGTCTCACAGGGTGGAGAGGCTCAGGTGGTTAATGGATATGAAAAGTCTTTGTAATCTGTAAATGGCCAAAAAAGAGTAAGGCTTTATTGATGTTGGTGACAATGATGCTTGCTTCTGACCTACTGAGAATAGGTACTGATGCAACCATCTTTGCCTCATTTATATATTCATTCAACAATTTTACTGAGTATGCCAGGCACTCATACTGCAGTGAACAAGCAGATAAAACATTGAAGGAGTTTGCATTCTAGGGGGGGACACCAGCAATGGACAATAAAGAAGTTATAGAGTATGACAGTGATAAGGAGTAAAAAAAATAGGGAAGAATAAAGATATATAATGTTCTGGGGGTGGGGACAAATGTTAGACGATGTGACCAGGAAAAGAAGTCATGTGTCTATCTGAGGGAAGAGCATTCTGGGCAGAGGGAACGCCTGAAGGTAGGAATGTGCCTGTGGAGGAACACGGAGGAGGCCAGTGTGGCTGGCTGGAGTGGAGTGAGGTGAACAAAGTCATGACGGGGTTCCAGATCATGTGGAATCATGAGGGTTATCACTGAAGGAAGGGTTTTAAATAGAATCTCTCTGGCTGCACAGAGAATAGACTCAAGGGAAATGAGGGTATGGACAGGAAAGAGTTAACTTGACACGTCTAGGTTGTTCAAACTGCACATTCAACAAAAAAAGGGCCTGGCTTCAGGAGAGGCCCTTGCTAGGCTCCTAGGACATAGGCTCTGAGCCCTTGGAATACTCCGCTTGACAAGAGTGTTGTTACCCATAAGCCTTGGACCAGGTAAGAAGGCTGAAGTCTGAGTAGCGGGAGTCAGTCATGCAGATGCTGCATGCTTACACGACTGACACCCAAAAAAAACCCTGGACACCAAGCCTTCCCTGATTGAAACCCTTCAGTATTGTCACACATCATTGCCAACAGAATGAAGTGTGTCCTCTGCAACTCCAGTGGAAGGACACACCTAGAAACTTGTGCCTGGTTTCTCCTGGACTCTGCCTCATTGCCTCTTCCCTGTGCTGATTTCCATCTGCATGCCTTTACTATAATAAACCATATGAGTATAACAGCTTTTCTAAGTCCTGTGACTCCTTCAGGCAAATCATTGAACCTGAGAGTGGTCTTGGGGCCCCCAACACATGGTGGGAGTAGTTGAGACCAGGTGAGGTGAGTGCCTTAATCCATGTGAGAGGTGATGGTGGCTTGTCCATCATGATTTTGTCTCAGCAATATCGTAGGGAATTCTGTTGAAATTTTTGAAGCTCATTGGCAAGGGAAAGATACCTTTCATTAATGCCAATTGACATAATCCAGGCTGTCTTTATTAAATGGCTAATTCTGGTCTGATCTGTCAGTGAATCCTTTCTACATTTCCCGTAGGGAAGAAGTTCTTAAGAAACTTGATTACTCTAAGACGCCAAGGAAAAATAGGAAGATTTCTTGTTTCTCTGTTGGTGTGAGCCAGCAGGTCTGTATCCATCAACAGATACAGTTGTAATCTGAAGAGCTCAGAAACAAGTAGAAGCCTGAACCACTCAGAATCATCTCTGACCTCCATCTCCCCAACGCTGCCAGAACAGTGTCATAATCCCAAACAAGTGGACAAGACACTGACCTGGGGGAAGTCAGTGTAGGAAATGGGAGAACATGAGAAAAGAGATTCTTAAGCTTCTACTTAAGTGGAGAAAGGAGAACATTTCTACATTCTAGGTCATTTTATTTATTATAATTTCTCTCCTAGAATATTAACAGCAGTGGGAGTATGTTAATGACTTGTGTCAATGGGTGTTCGAGAGAAAACACAATGGATATTTGTAGATGCAGCCGAAGCCTTTCTGCAGAGTGAACACTCTTTTGCAAAGCTTGTAGAGGAGAGCAGTGTGCTCCACACAGCCATGAAGGTTTGGGGAACACAAGAGTTTTTCTCTAAGAAGTTCAATGTATGTTGAGATGACAGAAGACGGAGCTGAAGCTTTCTAGGTTCTTTGACTGCCTGGATTAAGTTCCCTGTCTATCCCAAATGCCAGGGAGTAGGACTAGAAGAAGCTTCTCTAGGGAACTCACTCTTGTGTGTGCAGGGAAAGGCATGGACCAAAAAACTAGCCAGATCTTGGATCAAATCCCATCTCTACCACTTACCTTGACCTTGGGCAAGTTACCTAGCATCTTCAAGCCTCTGAAACTCCCATTCTTCCCTCATTAAACACAGATTATGTTACCTGTCTCCAAGCACCAGTGTATGAGGTTTAAATAATGTATGTCTGGCACCCAGCCCATAGCAGGAACCTAATGAATGTTCACTTCCCTTTTCTAGATATTCCATGTACTAATAAATAATATCAGTGCAACTGGAAGGAGAAAAGAAAACAAGAGACTTACCCTGGCCAGTGGGAGAGTACATCTTTAAACTACTCCTTTTGTGCTTGCAGATTTTGATGAAGGAGGATCTCCAGCATAGGAAAACCATAATTTCATAGCTTCTGTTCATGCTTTTTGCCCCATAGTTGAATTTTTTATAATCGTACACATAGGAAGGCTGTGTAGAAGTTTATGATTGGCACTTGATTGACAATGGCCATGCTGTACCAGTTGTTGAATATTTTAATATTCCCCTTGGCTTTGTGCCAATAAAATGGGATACTTGGATGGAGTCAATCATTCTTTGTTTTTGAGAAGACCTCGGTAGGTTTTTGGCTATGCAGAGGTAGCCTTGTAAATTAATGTGAGGTAAAAAGTCAAAAGCTGGACTGGCACATAAGTAACTTATATTTTAGAGATAGGAAGCAGGAAGGAAGAGACGTAATGAAAGAGAAAGAGGCCCCAAAAGTTCAAGACAAGATGGCACCCAAGAGAGCTTGGCTACTGATAACGCCTGTGGTGAGGAATGGCTGACAGAATCTTTGGAGAGTGATGTCTACTATCTAAGGTGAAGTTGCCTGAAGTAATCTCCTTTTGTTAGTTCAAACTTTCTGTAAATTTCACTGTACATAAAATATTTGGTAGTACTTTGAAGGAAGAAAGCTTTTAGAGTAATTTCCAGCATAGGGTGAAGGAAACCAACAAGACAAAACCTAAAGCTATATTACCAAACTGGATGCTCTGTGGACTTACCAGAAGACCAAGAGCCTCCCCAGAAATCTCCTGGGATGTTAGGAGGAGTAACCCATGGCAGGTAGGATGGAGGTTTGAGTTCTCTTATTGACTGGTACTAAGATAAAGGGCCACCCCAGAAGCTTGGAACATTTGGATGGCAAATTCTGGGGTCTTTGGAAGAGAGTATTTTGTTTTCACAAGTGCGCTTGGTAAAAATAATCAAGATCACTTACAAATGCTCTTTCTTTGCATCTGCCTGTGTGAGTGAATGAGTTATACTTGCTCCCAACTCTGAAGGGTATATTGTGACAACCCAGGAGCTTTAGAGGCCAGAAGGCGGCTCTCTGAGACCTGAAGTAAGGAGAACATCTGTTTAGAGCACAGGCAAAGGGCAGATCTTCCCTGCTTATTTATGAGTAGCTTCATAAGAGGCCTAAAAAGCAGTGACTGCTGAGTCCATTAGCAGAGTCTGCAGACTCTTGAAATTTTTCCATGCCCAAACCACTGAAATCTATTTCTGGATTTGCCTTCAACTACAAGTAAAAATGTTCAACCCACGTGTTCATGCCCTGTCCCAGAGTTTCCCATGCCAGATTCCAGGAAAGTGTTTCAGAGAAAAATAGCAGTTAACTAGGGGGAAAGCATGCACAGGCAAAAGGTAAGGTGTTATCAGTGGTATTAGAACAAGTAAAAGAGTCATTTCAAAGAATTTCCAGAGCCGACACTGAGGCAAGGTAGTGTTTCACCGATCGAAGATTCCATTTCTGGCAGCTGATACCCAGTTTGTAGGTGCTTTATCTTCAAGGGCTCAGTAAGATATACGCTGCTCAGATGAAGAAAGACATGCACTCATTAAGGATAAAATATGAAAAGATTCTTTGCTTCATGAATTCCTGTCTAAAACTTCACTGGCACATATATGAGACATAGGTGTCAGGAATATTTTTGAATTCTTCTTTGGCTCATGATCATCACGAACATACAACTTTCTGTGAAGGAAGTGCCATATTTTGCTCAAACGCCATATTCTTCTATTCCAGGAAAAAGAAATTTTAAAGGATATAAACCAAGCAGCAGTTTCTATTTGGGCCTCTTTGGCAGGGAAACAAAGGAGCTGGGAAATATAGTCCCTTGCTTGGAGTGGAGCAGAGGAAAGATTCCTTAATAAAATGTATGTACTACTACCTCCTGCCTGGAAACAAAGAATGATATAAACAAGCCATGGCTTGCAGTTTCAAAATCCAGTAAATTATATTTATGGTTGTGCATTTGTCAAGATAAGTAGCTAATGGTAATCCCATAAGCAGATAAGGGTAATAAAATGCACTGATGCAGGGCAGAAGTCAGGCTTGGTGGTGGGGACACCCTTTCACACTGGCGGTTCCTGAAAGACCTTGTCAAATGTCTTCAGATGGGGATGATGGCCAGGCCAGGGGCAGAGAGTGGGAAAAAAAAGGTCATTTCTGTGTGTGGCCCTTCTATAATGACAAAGCACTTAGCATCTTCAAGTTTTATCAGAGTCGAAGTGATAGAAGAAGAAATCTATAGCAATAGACAGAAGAGAAATATTTCTGCCTTGGAGAGCTTTCTAGAAAAGAAAAACTAGGGCAAGAACCAGCATTCTTTGGGAGAATACTGTACCTAGGCAGCAGAATTAGCGCTAAACACATTTTCAGACTCTGGACTGAAATAGAAATCCAATTGTCAAGCTCTTAGAATGTGCCCAGGACTGGTTCTAACAGACTCCTTTAAATCTACATCTGTCGTGTTGTGGCTGAGCCCACAGGAATAGATGCAGCTCCAAACTCCCTTCTTGAGGTGTTCTGTTTCCAGGTAACCTCCTGATCTTTTGCTGCCAGTGTTTTATGGTTGTAGCAAGATGGTGAGAAGATGCACCGTGAGAGCAACTCTCCATAATCCAGTATCTTAGTCACTAGAAACATATGAATGGACGATCCTGCTATAGGTACTAGGGAGCATTTCATCAGGTTCAGTCTGATCTTTGGATTTACGTTGGGCCCATGCGTCAGGAACAAGTATATCCATGCCATGCTATCTGGGCCTCTGGCTCCAACATACAGTTCCATTTGGGGCAGCACGGCTGTCCTTCTGCCCTGGAAAAGCTGGCCTCACAGCAAGGCCAAGGCAGGGCTTACTGCAGTCCCTGCTTGAGCCCATTTCCCATCTACACACAAGGGCTTCAGGCCTCAGTCTCCCATCGACCCAACACACACAGCTCAAGGAAGGGAGCCTGCGGCTGAACACTCACACAACGACCACCTTCAAGGCAAGTGATGAAATTCACCGGTTTATCAATTTTCTCTTACATGGACTGAGTTATTCTTCCAGAAAGTTCTAAAAACATGCAGACTAACCATCTTTATTTGCGCCTATTTGGTTCTGTTGTTTGCCGTCAGACCCCCACTTGGGTTCGGGCTCGTGGTCAGTCACCGTGATCCTGAGCAAGTTGTTGAAATTCTTTGAGCTTCAGATTTGTTATCTGTGAAAGAGAGAAAGTGACACTTTCAAGGCAAAGTGGTTGTAATGATTCCAAGTCATGTGGAGCCAACACTTGGCATATAGAACATGCTCATTTAACAGGAGTTATAATTCAGCTCTTCTGTAACTAGACCGTAAATATCGAAGTTGGTAACAATTATCCCGCACCTAGAGTTCTCCTGAAATGTTTATTTAAGGCCCAGTTTGCTTGACTTTCTTGTAAGTAATATCCTATGAATACCTTATGAACATAAAAAGTAAGTTTGCTTGACTTAATCATAAGTAATATTTTATAAATATAAAAAATAAGCTCACAAAGCGTTTTCAAGCTTATTATCCCATATAATTTTCACAACTGTCAGAAATGTTGATTTCACAATTATCTTTACTTTAGAGATGAGGAAACAAACTAAATCACTCGGGCCACAAAGTAAGCACACTGGCCAATATGGGGATCCATGATGCCAGATTGACAGCTTCATTTATTACTGAAACAGAGTTCAAATTCATGCACAACCTCACTCTTTACTTTAACTAACATTTCTTGTACCCCTGCAGGCCCAGGATGAGGTGCTGAGAATACAGCTATAAGAAAAATGTCACAGGCCCCGCCTTCAAAGACTTCATCTTCCTTCAGGGAACTTAAGCATTAAACAATCACACTAGAAAAGGAACAACCTTATTTTACAAAATAGACAAAGGACCTCAACAGACACCTCACCAAAGAAGATAAACAGATGGCAAATCAACATACGAAAAGATGTCCAACATCATATGTCATTAGGGAATTGCAAATTAAAACACAATACACCTATAGAATGGCCAAAATCCAAAACACTGACCGCACCAAATTCTGGCAAGGATGTGAAGCAACAGGAACTCTCTGAGGCTGGTGGAATGTAAAATGGCGCAACCACTCTGGAAGAGATTTTGGTGGTTTCCTACAAAAGTAAATATAATTCTCTTATCATGTGGTCAAATGATCATGCTCTTTTGTGCTTACTCAAATAAATCGAGAAGGGATATCCACACAAAAACCTGCACCAAGATGTTTATAACACCCTTTATTCATAAACACCAAAACTTGGAAGCAACCAAGATGTCCTTCATTAGGGGGATGGATGAATAAACTGTTATACCCATCCACTGGAATATTATTTAGCACTGAAAAGGAATGAGCTATTAAGCCATGAAAAGATATGAAGGAAATTTAAATGAATATTAATAAGTCAAAGAAGCCAATTTGAAAAGGCTACATAGTGTATTATTTCAACTATATGATATTTGGGAAAAGGCAAAACCATAGAGACAATGAAAAACATCAGTGGTTTCCAGGGATTGGTGGGGAGGGAGGGATGAACAGGCAGAGCACCAAGGAATATTTAGGGCAGTGAAACTACTCTGTGTGATACCGTAATGGCAGAGACATGTCATTACACATTTGTCAAAATCCATAGAATATACAACATTGAGAACAAACCCTAAGTAAACCATGGGCTTGGGGGAACAGTGATGTGCCAGTCAATGCAGGTTCATCGATTATAACGAATGTATTACTGTGGTGCCGAATGTGATAGTGGGGAAGGCTGTGCATGTGTCGAGGAGGCAGGTATATAGAAATTCTCTCTGTTTTCTGTTCAGTTTTTCTGTGAACTTGAAACTGCTCTAAAAAATAAATCTTTTTTTTTTTTTTAAAGTAAAACTACACTGATTGTGGGAAATGCAATGAAAGAGGTCACGCAGGGAACGTAACCATCCAGCACAGTCTGGCAGAATCAGGAAAGCAGTTCATCGTAAGTGACCTTTGAGCTAAAATCTGAAGCATAAATGGTAGAAATATCAATTGTGTTAAATGCCATAACTTGACGAACTGAAGCAATCATATGTACAACATGAACCTGATAAAGGACAATAAACAACTTCTACTTAAGAGTGTCATTGTATGTGGCAAATAATGCTTGTAATGATAAGTTCACTCATGTGAAGTGTGCCTCAGATCTGGGAAAAGAAAACCCGAGAAGGGGCCAGATATTGTCATGGTAACAGAAACACAAAGAACCCAGGCTAAAGGGTTTGTAATAAGCAGGAACAGCCAGCATTCAGTGAGTATTCCTCCCATGGAAGTTGACATCTGTTATTCATTTGTTGATTCCAGCTTTGAAGAAAAGCAGCGTAATTGGAAATACTTCTATGTTCTGGGAAAACATTGAGTGGAAGACCTCTTAGTGCTTTTTAAATATTGGTCCATTACTTTTAACATTTAGTACGAACTGGCTTCACTTAAAGAATGGACGAGAGAGTTTGGACTATATCTAGATTTCAATAATTTCAAAGCTGTGAAAGATCAAAGTTGGTGTCTTGACTAAACAAGGAGAAAGGAGCTCTCTGATCATGGAGAGAACAGTTTTTGGGTGCTTGGGAAGAAATAAGAGAAAATGTGTATTAAAGAGGAGGTGGAGAGGTGCATCATATTCAGTGGATAATCACCACTGTATTGCCAATTTTAAAGAAGAAATAACAAGGTAAAGAAGAATGCCTACATAACTACCTAAGTACCCATATAGCATATGGTTCAAAGCAAGAATATTGATAACAAACAGACGTGGATTTAAGTGTACCATTGACCATTGATGAGCGCTAAGACTTCAGGCAAGTTTCTGAGTCTCTCTACAACCCAGAGTCCTCTTCTATAAGATGGAAACATTATCAGGACCTACCTCATGGGTTTTTGGAGGAATTGAGTACTTTAGTAGTGGACACAGTTATGATCAGTGTCTAGTGCACTATAGCCACTCAGGAAATATTAATTGTATTATTATTTTTTAATGGGTTAAGAAGCTCCCCCCAAGCATAACAGATTTGCTATACAGCATTCCTGTTAATCTTTAATTCCCACTGGACTGCAAGAGTTTAAGAAAGTGCTAGAGGAAAGTCAGAATCCTTTGGTGAGTTGCCAGATAGCTGAGAGAACAAAGGAAAATGTTAGACAGTGGTTTCCTGTCCCTGAGGAGTTCCATTTGGCCTCTAGATGATCTTGGTATCCATATTACCCTATCATGCAAAGATGTGCTGAGGCCTGCATTCCCCTGTTTATGATCCTGTTGCATCCCAAGGGGTGACTGACACTGGGAGGCATTAGAAGAGCCGGCTGGCACACCCACCCTCCTCACCTGGTTTCATATGCCCACCTGAGTCACCGTCCAGTCCCATTTGAGAAAGCTCAGCTCCAGCTGCAGTCTCCATTACTGCCATGTCTGAGGATACTTTGCTTTGTGCTCATAAAAGACAGGACAAAATTTCACCCATTACTCTTTGTAAGACCTCGGCCAAGTTGCATATGCAATCTGAGCTTCCAATACCTCATCTCTACCAACAGCGCTGGGGAGGCTCAGTCAGGGCCCAGGCAAGGATCAGATGGCCCACTCAAGCTGGATGATTGGGGGCAACCTCAATAAAGGGATTATTTACAGGGTTTGGGGAAACCAGCAAGGGCTGGGAGAGTGACTGCATGAGTAGTGGAGGGCCATTAGCAGTCTTAGACCTAAGGGTTAGGAAAGGAATGGTCATCAGAACCCAGAGAGCTAACTTTGCAGACAGGCTCATCTGACAAGTGCTGTGGCCTTTGGTTGAGAGATGCAGCCAACCCTTGGCGACTTCCCAGGAATGGACTAGAAGAGAAGATTAACTGCTTTTCTCCTGCTTCCTTTCCTGTCAGTGCTAAACTATTGGTCACACTCAAGTGAACAGAGAGCCTGTTGATACATTTGCTCCAGACCAGCTTCCTGGAGGCACAGAACAAGGTAAGAGTGGGTCTGGGTTGAGAGGTGGGAGGTAGAGTGGGAGAAACCCAAGAAACATCAGTATGAGCACGGAAAAGTCAGTGTGTAAAATCCTTGTCACAGCCTGGCACACGACAGGAGAGCATGGAACTTCCATCTCCGCCCCCAACGCTCACAGAGAAACCCACAACTCTGCAGCCCCAATCCCTGCCCCACACTCAACAGAGATCTCAACATACACACTCGCACATGCGCATAATGCTCACTGCACGTCAAGCTTTCTATTTTTGAGTTTTTAATTTTTAGGTTTTGGTTGCACTGCACTGCACATTTTCGTGGCGTTTTTAGCCACCAAACTTCAGCCTGTCCTTGAAAAGTTTACCAGGCTTGCAATCCCCTTTTGGTCTGCACCAAATCGGGGGCTAACTTCCAATTATGTTGCCTGCTTGGAGGGATACATGTGTCAGCACCAACTTTTGCCAATTCCCAAAGGGGTGGAAATCTCTTTATACAAAAAAGAAGGGAAGACTCAGGGGCCATAGTCTCCAAAGGCTTTGAGCTCCCCATGCGATGGAGCAAAGGTTCACAGGGCACCAAGAGTTTGATCTCTGGAAAGAGGGTTCTCCTAGTTTATAAACAGGTGGGACATTTGTTAGCCAGCCCAGCAACAAACCTCTGCTCTCTGGTCAGCCCGCTTCATTAAATTAGTTTTAAAGACAACCAATAAAAGGTGCCAGTCATTCTACTTAACTATGTGGCTAACCATCTATTATTAATCAGAGCGCATACTTCTGGAAGAGTAAATGGGGTCTCAGAGATCTGAGCTCGATAAGCCCCATAATGCAATAACCCATGTGCCTGGTATCATGTGATAAATGCAGTGATTGATTGAACTGCAGCTGAGAGATAGATGTTCTCTGTTCTCTCTCAATTCTCTTTCCCTCCTCCCTTGTGGTTTAGCACTGCTAAAATATGTTAAATGGAAATATATCTTTATACAAGAAGTAAACAAGCAAATAAATCTTTGTTTTTAAATGTTTATTTGCAAGAGGTTAAACCCTGGTGGCCTATAAAAAATCAGAAGAAAGCACACCGAGCATTTCTGTTGTGTCACTTTTCAGCCACATTTTCTTTAGTAGGGAAAGATTTCTGGTAGGATGACGTCCTGTAGTCAGATTGGAAATTTAGGGCATCTTTACAGTTATGCTCTGATGTGATTGGAAAAGCATCTTATGGACCATGACATGTTTTGGTCCAAAGCTTCTTTCAGAATGCAGGTAAAAAGGTAAAGTTCTGGTCTTCCATTTAGCTAAATATCTGCACCTCCCATGCTGAGACATTTTGCAAGCTGAAGTAAAACAGCAGAGTATGTGATCTGGGCATAACCCAAAGGGAGATACTGCCTTATTTTTATATCTGCTCAATAGTAAAAATTAAATGTCACAGCTTTATTTGTACAATCTCTCGGTCACTTGGTCCAAGGACCTCAAGTTGCTTTACCAACGACCTTAGCCTGCTAATCCCAACAAGAGCCCGGGGAGGTTGGGAGCCTCCCATTCATGTCATTTCAGGTGAATTCAGAGAGATAGTTGCAGATTCAGTCACTGCTCCAGAGCCAGAAAAAGTGAGTTCTCCTCTACGCATCTTCCAATAATGGGTATCAAGGTGTTATCACTAGGGCATTGGTAATGCTCCTGATGGGCATTTGAGGCTTGGGCAAAATGGATGGCTGAGTGTCCAGTTGTCTCCGACCCCTGAGGAAGAAGAAGAGTGGGTCAGAACACGGACAGACTGCCCACGGGGCCCACTAGACCAGTGGTTCAGCCTTGGTTGCACACTGGCATCAACAGGGGAGGTCTCGCCTCAGGAATTGTAATTTAATTGGCCTGAGCCTGGAGAGTTTTTAGAGCACAAGAGGTGCTTCTAATATAGAGCCAAGCCAGGAGTCAGGAATTGCTCTTTTCAGGCGTTTTTGCTTTGGAAAGACCCAGTTTTGCTAGTGAACAGCAGATGTTCGTCTAATGGGATTTTTTTTTTTTAAAGATTTTATTTATTTGACAGAGAGAGAGAGACAGTGAGAGAGGGAACACAAGCAGGGGGAGTGGGAGAAGCAGGCTTCCCGCGGAGCAGGGAGCCCGATGCGGGGCTCGATCCCAGAACCCCGGGATCATGACCTGAGCCGAAGGCAGACGCTTAACGACTGAGCCACCCAGGTGCCCCTTGTCTAATGGGATTTTAAAGAAGTGATTTGATCCAACCTTTACAGTGGTCTCATTCACGCCTGACTATTGTGTGCCTTGCACTAGGTGTTGTGTGCTAGTGTTTTCCAGACTGTTGGGCAGTGACTTATTAGTAGATGGTGAAATAGATTTAGATGGTTGCAACCGGCACCTTTTATTTAAAAAATAAAATTGGGGGTGCCTGGGTGGCTCAGTCAGTTAAGCGTTCAACTCTTGATTTCGGCTCAGGTCATGATCTCAGGGTTGTGAGATGGAGCCCAGCATCGGGCTCCGTGCTCAGCGGGGAGTCTGCTTGAGATTCTCTCCCTTTCCTTCTCCCTCTGCCTCTCCCCCTGCATGTGTGCACTCTCTCTCTCTCAAATAAATAAATAAAATGTTTTAAAAAAATAAGTATGTAAAACTCTGAGCTTTAATGCTAATACTTGCCCCAAATGTGGGATGTATCTCTTCTGTTTTAGATGGTTTCATAACTTTCTCCAAACTCATCCTGATACACCAGGTGGTGACTCAGAGCCCAACTCCAGGGCCTGTCTGTCTGCAAACCCCGAGCTCCCTCTGCCACACAGGATGCCTTTCTATCACTCGGCATCCAGACTCACACCAATGGTATTGGCATATCTTCAATTCTCCTCATGCCTAGAAGCACAAACTGGAAAGACAGCCAGCTAACCAAGTAAAGTAAAAACAAAAAAACCCCAAAACCAAGAAACTCAAGACTGTTCTTTTAAACTTCTATCAAGTGAAGGAGGCTCACCTGCTTCCATCCCAGGGCTTCTCAGCCTTGAACCAGAAGGCTCTTTCTGCGGAGCCTGGTACCACTTTCACCTAGCAACAGAGTTGAAGAGCACCTTAATTGTCCTGCCTGCCTGTGATGGCCCCAAATGTTCTTGCCAATGGTACCTGGGGTATACTCAAGGTGAACAGATTCACAGAATACTAAAATGGGAACAGCTCATTCCTTCTGAAGAAGCACAGCCTCCGCTAAGACAGATTCAAACCCAATTGGTTGTGAGTGAGCTCTGAGTGTCTTAAGCAGTGCTGAGATTTTTCAAAGTAAATTTTTAAAAAAATTTTTATTTAAATTCAATTTAATTAGCATATAGTGTATTATTAGTTTCAGAGGTGGAGTTCAGTTATTCATCAGTTGCCTATAACACCCAGCGCTCATTACATCAGGTGACCTCCTTAATGCCCATCACCCAGTTACCCCATCCCTCTTCCTCCCTCCCTTCCAGCAACCCTCAGTTTGTTCCCTAGAATTAAGTTTCTTACAGTTTGTCTCCCTCTGTGTTTTCGTCTTACTTTATTTCTCCTTCCCTTCCCCCATGTTCATCTGTTTTGTTTCTCAGAGTCCATTTTTAATTGAAGTATGACATACATATAAGAAAGGGCATCAACCATAAGGGCACAGCACAGTGAATCTTCACACGCTGAATGTGCCCACATGACCATCACCCACGCCAAGAAGGAATGCGGTACCGACATCCCAGAATCGCTTCACATTCTCCTTTCTTGTCACTATCCCCCAAAAGAGTAAACACTGCCCTGACTTCTAACCATATTTTTCTGCCTTTAACATTTTTAAATAAAAGGAATCATACTCTACTCTTTTGTGTTGGTCTTCTTACATTCAACATGGTATTTGTGAGGCTCGTCCATATTGTTATGTGATTACAGTTTGTTCATTTCCATCAATATTTAATATTCCACTGTATTAAAATATGACAATTGATTAACCCATTCCTCTATTATGACCACTTGGATATTTTCCAGTTTGAAACCATGAACATTTCAGGGCTACCCTGAGTATTCCAGTGAACATCTTTCTGGTTGAACATATGTTTGCATCTCTCTTAATTATTGGGATTCTTGGATCAAAGATATGCCTAAATTTAGTTTCAATAGTTCCTTCAAAAGAGGAATGATTTTCAACATTGTACATTTTATCTTCCCAGCAATATGACCAGGAAGTTCCAATTGTTTCATATCTTTACCCAAACTTGGCATTTTCTTTTTCATTTTAGCCATCCTGAGGTAACGTGGATGTATGTGTCTATTTAGTGTTTATCATGCGTTTCTTTTTAAAACAATTTCACTGAGGTGTAATTTACAGATAAAAAAACTATACCCATCTAAATTATACAATTCAATGAGCTTTGACAGATGTGTGCACCCACAAAAGCCACAGCCACAATCAACACGGAGAATATTTCCATATCCCAAAAGTTACCTCGTGCCCTTTCTGAATTCTCTAGAAAAAGGTGCTGGAAGATCAAAGGCTTCCCTTTCCAATTCTAGGGTAGTTTCTCTTTAGTCTCTGGGAGAGCTTCCCTTTCACTTCACTTCTAGGCCAATGTAGCCTCTACAGTGCTAGGTGCCTACAGGGAACAGCTCTCCCCAGCTCTTGGCCTGGACGGCACAGGCAGGAGACCCGCACAGCATCGCATTAATTCCATTAACTGTAATTAATTTTAGTTGATTTAAGCTTAAATAGAAATATTCACATATGGCTAGTATTTTGCAAGGTAGGTTTAGATTTTACTAAAAGTTTGTTTCAGAATTATTGCATGCTAGAGTCATGTGGACACTTCCCTCATAAAGTTATACAAATGAATTTCATGGACTATGAGTTTCTTAGAGGCAGATTCTGAATTATTTCAGTCATCTCACTATTTTTTTTAATCAAGAAAGCCAAAAAAACCAATCCACACCTTCATATAATCTCCCCTCTGCCAAGTTTTAGTAATAATACACCTGTGGCAAGTCCCTGATTCTTTCTGTGATTTGTATTTAAGCCCCGAGGTTTGGAAATCAAACAGACCCTTGGTTGAATGTCACCCCTGGATCTGGATCTGTGTTATGGAGAGCAAGCCCATCAATCTCTCCCCCCTTCAGCTTCCACAACCGCAAAACTGGGATATGATGTATTTCATGAATGTCTGACATATCCTAGACCCTCAGTAAATGTGACTTACGGCCCATACTCCCTTGACCTAATGCTAAGAAACACCACTATCCCATAGAATTTTATTGTCATACAAACTCTTTGGCAAGCACAGAGCAATACAAAAAGTGTGAAGTGTTATTCCCTGTGTTTGTATGAGTAGGAGAAGAAACAGTCACCTCCATGAGCTGAGACCTCTGAAATAAAGATCCGCATCAGTGTTCGGTAAGCTTTATCTCACCAAAGCCACTGAGAAATACCTTCGCTGACAGCCATTCGGAAGAGCATCTGCTGTCTTGCCAGCAGGACCAATAGCAGCCAAAGAAAGAAACCGAGACTCGGGTCAGACCCACGATGGAAAACATCTCCCCCCTCCCCACCTTGCTCTGGCCCTTCGCTCCCAGGAGGTCCAGCGCAGGATTCTATTTGCTCTGACCTCACAATCAGTTTGCCCCGGGGAGAGGTATCATTTACACTGCGGGAAGGGCTCTGAGAACGGTGACCACCCTCAGCAGCAGGTCCTAAATAGGTGCACGGGGAGGAGGCTGCTGGCCGCTCCTAAGGGGTAGGTAGGGGAAGAGAGAGAGAGAGGAGGTGGAAAATGGGTGCCCTGAGTGCCCACTGGGAGCCAGCCAGGCATTGGTGGAGTGCTTTCTTGACAATCTGGCTCACCACTGTTGACCAGTGGAACCTGGGCCAGAAATGGCACTAAACCATTGAATCCTTGCAACCATAAATAGCATCACTATTCCCGTCTTACAGACGATCAAGCTAAGGTTCGGAAAGGAAAAAATAACTTACCTGGGGCCACACAGCTGGCTGAGATGTGTGCCCAGGTCATTGTGACTCCAGAATATAAGCCCCTAGACTGCTATGTCATTCTGCCCCTACTCCCACGTGCTTTCCTGCTTCGCCCTCTCAGAAACCCTAGAAGGTAGATGCCACTGCCGTTTATAGATGGAAAATAGACTTCAGAGTCGAAATAACATTTCCCAAATTTATAGATCTGTAACTCCAACAGCAGAACTAAGATTTGGACCCAGCAATTTTGACTCTACATCCGGGACCCTGTCCATCAGGCTACGTAGTAACAGCAGAGATCACGATAACCAGCGTTATTAAAGACCTACATGCGGACCTCATTTTAGCCTCATAAAAAGTAAAATAAAGTATCTTTGCAATATCGTCCTCATTTACAGACAATGAAACCAAAGCACAAGATAGTTAAGCGCTTTGCAAGGGTGCACAGTAAATGGAGAAGTAGAGTTTGAACCTGAGCAATGTGGCTCCAGGGTCACTTTTTAATCATTATATGAGAGCCAACCCCAATGTTTGGCACATCTCTGCCACGGGTGGGACAGCCTCCAGGATTAGGTGAATGCATCTGGGCAGGGTCAAAAGCCACAGGGTGAAACAAATATCTGAAGGAAGGAATAATAAAAAAGGACAATTGTGGGGGACAGTGCTTCCAGAAGAGCCGAAAGTAAGTTTGTTAGCCAAGAAGGATTGCCATGGTTCTTCATGGTCCACAAAATTACTTTGTTTTAATTCTAGCACACAAGACTGGCCATGATCTATCCACAGTGGAAATCACCCTAGTCTAGAATTGACACAAGAAGTTGATTTATTTTTATTGTTTGTTACAGCGATTCAGTGCAATTTATTTAGGACCACTGTCTCTCACTCAGAGGCAAACTCATAACGCAAACACATTAATCTTGAGAGACGGTATCTTGGATACCAGCAGTTTGGATAATTAGATTGTTACTCTCAGCATGCATGGTCTGTTCATAAGCAACAAAGAAGCTTATCAGATCCGAATAACCCTTAGCAAATATTATACAAACTACTGTACACAAAGACATTTACAATTTGCAAAGAAAATTCCATAACTTAGTCTCTTCTTCGCCATGGGGAAGTCTAGTATATTTTTTCCTTTTATAAGTGAAAGGCCATTTCTCTCATCAGCAGTCTGGCTAGAACATTTTTTATTGATTTTCTAAAGATGCTTCATTAAGGAAAACTTGAAATTAAAAACCAGGAGGAGTGTGACCCTGAAATCATCTGGGCTTCGATCCAAAGACAAGACCCATCCAATATTTTGGTAAGTTTCTACTGATTAGTGTAAGGTGAAGCCCTCAGACAACTCGTGACTAGCCAAAAGTGTCCCCCATCAAGACCTTTGAGTTCAGAGACCTCCAAGAACCTCAAAACAGAATGTTTCAAATGACGAAGAGGTCTTAGCCCAAATCCTCAAGCTTCAACCATGCTTTCAGTTGGACATGATGAAGGTCTTGGGGTTGATAAACCTCCTGTGATATCCCCAAGATGTGGACAGCTCCAAGATGGGACTCTGTCTTTGCCATGACAGTAGAGTACATGTTCAGAAGGAGATGCTCAGAGAAAGTGACTCAGCCACATGGTCAATTTCTCATCGTATAAAAATCACCAGAAATCCACAAATAGCTGTTGTATCTCAAAGATGCTGGGACTTCCCACTCAGGGACTTCCACCCCATGACCTGGGCTCAACACTATAGAGTTCCAGCCCACTACCTTGGTTTTGTGGATCTGATCCAAACTTTTGATTCTTGTGAGTGACCTCACTCTCTCCTCAGTGGCCCAAATCATTACCCTCTCCACCACTGACATCCCCTGTCTCTGACCTCAGGTTGCTGCCCTGTGCTTACAGGATTCCAGGTTGCTTTGACTAACTGTCATTTCTACCCAATTCAGTTGATTATTGCACCCATGTTCCAAGAACCAGGGAGCCCGGGGAAACCCTGTGGCCTCAAAGATTTCCTCAAATTCTGTCCTTGGAGGCAGAGAAAGCCAGGTGGGCAAGACTCCAGGTCCGCACCCAGCTTCAGCCTCAATCACAGGCCCATTAGTAACTGACCTGTTTTAGGTTATGTTTGAACAAAAGGATCCTGATGCTACCATGAGATGCTTGACAACACTGACCCAGGGAAAATGGCAAGGCCAAAAGGAGATAAAGGTAGCCTACACCCTCTTCCTGACAGCACCATTCTCAGGCTTGCACCCTTCTCCTTGTGCATTTGCATCCAAAAATGAAGGTATCATTAGTCTTTCCATTTGTCTTGTCATTGCTGCATGTGTTCATTATCATTGTCTTAGAACCCCCCTCCCATTTCCCATTTCCCATTTGCTTTTGTGCCTCTGTTCAGCCATTTCCCAACATGGAAGGCTGTCCCCCTGGCAAAGTATTTTGCCCCAGAGGGAAACATTCCTCCTCTGTGTTCTCTCCATACAATGCACACGTATCCTTGCTCTGAGCACAGTGCCTACATATGCCAAACCCTGATTCCCAGTCCAAGGTGGGCTTGCTTTTCCTAACCTCTAAGAAGGGTATGATGCTATTTAAATCATAATTAAGAATTGTGTAAAAATTATTGTAAGAATGAGGGAAGATGCCATATATAAAACTGTCAGGTGGGGTCTTCACTTTATAGACATGTTAATAAATCGGTGCCCTTTTCCTATGCACAATTTTTAGCTATTACAGGGCAAGGAATGGACCTCAGTAGCAGTTTGATGGACACACATATTACTTACCGAGGGCTTACTATGTGCAAGGGTTGCAGCACTTTACATTTCCAATCTCATTTAAGCCTCACAAGAAATCCATGAGGTAAGTTCCATTTATTAGTTTCATTTTGAAAATGAGAAAACGCCACTGCAGGAAGGTTATGTAAGTTGTCCAAGTTTACACAGACAGTAAAGTTGGGATTCAGTCCAGGTTGGATATCTCCTGAACCCAAGCACATAGGTTTGTCTGTTGCCCTTTAGTGACAGATTATTAAATATTTGTTGTGTTGAAGGTTCAGCTACAAGGACCACCTCCTTTCAAAGACTGCTCCAGCTCACAGTAATTTCTCCTTCCTCTGGACTCCCTCTTGCACACCCAGTGCTTCTCATTAAGAGGCTAATCACTTTCGTATTCAATGCTTTTTGTGCCTCCCACCCAGCTCTCTCCAACTACATTGTAACCTCCTGGCCTGGAACACATTAGCTAGTAAATATATATTTATCAGATGGATGGTGAATGACATGGCTGTCATATAATATATGGAACTTATACGTCTGAATACTCATGATGAAAACAATAGTATTCATTCATTCTTCTGTTCAACCATCAAAGTGCCTACAGTATCTTAGACAAGCCAAGACAAATTATGACCTTGGAAATGGGCAAAAAGTTTTGATTACTAGATCTCCTCTCTAGCACATCCTTCTGGGGCTTTTCCTCTGTCTTTTATTGATTTGAGCTATTTTACAATTTTGTAAGTTGGAGAAAATCGACAGTAATGCAAATGATTCTTGTCCATAGAAATGCAAATGAATTATGTCCTCTGGAACACAATTGATTATTGCCTTGTGGATAGACCAGTTTTATAATTATTTAAAGGTTCATTCCATTATCCCTTACTGCCCATATATTTCTCATTCTTTGAATTCTCCTTTGAACCTGTTGTTAATCCTACTAATTCTCTCATTAATTCATGAATTAAATAAAGCCTCTGATATGGGTTTATTTTACATTTGTATGAGATTCATGATTTTACCCTTTTTTTAAAAAGTGCCTCTTAGAGACATCATAAAGTGCTCAAAATAAAATATGTCTATCCAGAGTCAAAATAAGCATGTGAATCTCCAAACACAAATCCAAAATCTGTCTCTTAGCTATAAATTCCTAAGGTGTCAGTTCATTTCAGAGATTCTTTTTTTTTTATTGAGATATTATTCACACACTATAAAATTCACCATTTCAAAGCTTGCAATTTGGTGGTTTTTAGTATGTGCAATCATCACCAATAATTCCCAATTAGTGTTTTCACCCCAAACAGAAACCCCATATCCGTTAGCAGTCACTCCCTATCCCACTAACCCCAGTTCCAGGCAACCACTAATCTATTTTCTGCCTCTATGTATTTGCTTCATCCAGACATTTCATTTAGATTGAACCATACAATATATAGCCTTTTGTGTCCAGCCTCTCTCACTTAGCATGTTTTCAAGGTTCATCCATATTGTAGCATGGATCAGAACTTTGTTCCTTTTTATGGCTGAATAATATTCCATTATATGGATATACCACATTTTGTTTACCCATTTATCTGCTGGTGGACATTTGGGTTGTTTTCATTGGGGGCTATTACAAATAATGTTGTTATGAGCATTCACATGCAGGTTTTTTGAGGACATGCTTTCAGTTCTCTTGCATAGATACCTAAGAGTGAAATTGCTGGGTCGTGTGGTAATTCTATGTCTAATTTTTGAGGCGCTGCCAGAGTTTTTTGCAAAGTCCCTGCCCTATCTGCAATGTAAGAGGCTTCCAATTGCTCCACATCCTCATGGGGGAGATTTCTTTTGGCAAATCATAAAAGGAAAATGCCTGAGAAAGCAAAGCCCTGGAAAGTAGAGAAGGTAACTCTTGAGTAGTTGCCATGATACACATCTTACAGGTGACCTAGGAAAATGCTGTCCTGCCCCAAAGACACAGGGCTCCACTGGCTCTTTCTCAAGGAGCACCCTTGCCCCTCTACCCTGTGGCCCCATATGTCACAATTTACAGCTGAATATCAGAATTTGCTTTTTCTCATTGATATTCTGCCGGGCTCGTGGAAGAAGGCTGGGTATTTTATTATCTGCACCAATTCCAACTTACATATGCAGGCCTAGCGACCACTGGGAGCCATTGGGAGCTCAGAAATTTGGCAGTGGTTCCTGTCCTTCAGGCAATAATCCCCCTGTGGCTGACCTGATTGGCTACTGTTATCCTCATTTTAAGTGCTGGGAGTCACAGGACTAAATTCTGCTTAAATAATGCAGCTCTTTATGCCAGCACGGAGCTGCAGCCCAGAGTCAGTACAGAGAAAATTGCTCTGAGAGCAAATATGAGTCCTATTAGAAAAGAAACTCTCCACCCTGCACCCAGACCTTTCTCCAGGCATTTTGCCAGTGCCCCTGACATTACTGACAAGGATAAGTGTGGGAAGTGAAGGGAGAGAAATGTGTTGTAAGCTGGTCAGAATTTCTGTGAACTCAGAGATTTTATTTTTTGGCTGGCTCTTCCAGGGCTTAAGCAGTGAGTGACATGAGTAACGGGGCATTTCAGGCTTCTCACACCCACCTTGTGGATCTCTCCAGCTCTGGACGTGTTTTGGCCAGCCTGTGGGGGATAGTAATCAGGTTTGTTGCTTGAAGGCTGGGCTTTGGTGTGGTTTCGCTCCAGGCCTCTCCACCGTGCCCTTTTAAAATCTCAGCACCCCCCAAACAGCTGTTATTTCACTGCCCGTGGTTTTCTGTCTAACAGTCTATAAGAAGATTAATAGTTCCACGGCTAATGGGATCATGATTCTAACACGAGATTGCAGCCAGCTCCAAGGGAGCGCAGACAGAATTCTCTGGCGGCCTGAGGAGTCCGTAAGGATCTTGGAACACCGCAACTGGCCTCCTCAGAATGTGCGCTCTGTTTCGTGCTCAGAGGATGGTAGTAAGAACAGCCAGCTCCCCTGTGTAGACTCTGTTAGCACAAGAATAACTTCACACCAGATCTGGCAAACCAGTGGCCCCAGGCCTTTTCGAGTCCAGTGTCTCCGGAGGTGAAGAAACAAAAACATTCAGAGCCATGCTTTGGTTCAGAGCGAAGGGCAGCTCTTTGCATATTGGTCTTTTTAGCCACCTACATTAAGTTATTCCCTGCTTCTCAAGCACACCAGCCCCTTTGCCGACAGGCCGAACAGGTACAGTAGCAACCACGATGGATGTCCCCATCTCTGGGTGATGTAATCCTCTGAGCCCAGAGATTGTCCTTGCTCCTTGAGTCATGCCTTGACGCTCTCTCCACTGGACTCTGTTGTCATTCCCTGAGGCACTCTTTTCTGCACTCGGGAAGCTTCCTCACTGTGGACAGTCCGGCTCCTCAGGTAAACTTACAAAAGGAAGAAGATAAAGCAATAAATACTCATTAGCTGTCTGCTTTTGTGTATTTAATCTCATTTAATCTTGAGAAATAGGAATTGCAATCCCCATTTTGCAGATGAAGAACCTAAGGCTCCATTCAACCTAGGCCATTTGTCCAAAGTCACACAGCTCATGGCCAAGGTTAGATCAAAAACCCAGTTTGGGCGATTCCAAATCCCAGACTTGATCAATCAATCTATATCTGGAGATAAACAGTATAGCAATGATCTTAGCCTTCTAATACCATAGAGCAGTAGCTTGTTCTGTTAAACACTCAGGGTTTGCATTGCCCCTAAAGACTCTCTGACAGATACATGGACATATCCTCGGACCCTGGAAGCCATGCATAATATATCAGGTCATGTCAGGTCAATATGAAATCAGTACTGCAAGATCATAAACAAAGACATAATTTTAAAACCTAAACTAGCTTGTCATGGACACATCTTTCCATTTCCAACTAGATTCTAACCAAACCATATTAGGTTACATTATGTCCTACATATATGGGAAAACCCATTTTCCCCTAAACAGATTAACCGGGTCATCTTTCGCAATTATTGCTGTAATCAAGCTGATGTGTTATTAAGAAGACTGAAATAATTGTTTATGATCTGGTTACTTTGGTCAATGAATAATTGAATTGAGTGACCATTAAGGAAAATCTAATCCATCGCTGTGCACTGAGTCAGTCCACAAAGACTCAGTGTGATGGAGCATGAAGTTGTGTGTACTGGATTTTAGGGCTGATAGGAGTGTTCTGATACCAGCTACTTCAGCTTTGCTGATAAGAGCAACCCATTTGCTACCCCTCCCCTCTAGTTTCCAATATGCTTCATCCTTGATGGCCTTTTTCCTTTCCTGGGGTACCTCCCGCTACCTCCCAACTTTGCACACACTAGTCCCTGTTGGCATGTCTATCTCCTACTTATCCTGAATCCATACTCAGTCTTCCTCAGGGAAATCTTACCTGAATCCCCCAATATTCTTACAGCATCATACTCTCCCTTCCTGTCAAGCATCCCAGTTATACTCTTGAGGTCTAAGGTCTAATTCATTGTCTCATTTGCCAGCGTAAATGCCATAAAAAGTGAGAATCATGGAGTTCAGGGTTTTTGTTTGGGGGGTGTGGAGTTTGGTCCTCACTGTATGTCTAGCACCTACAAGAGTGCCATCACAGATGATCAAGGAGAGAATAAAGTGGTGTAAGCATTGCTAAGAGGGTTACTTAACATGGAGCCAGGAGGACGTGGAAGAAGTGGGGCTCGTGCACATCTTCTGTCTCAAATTCTTGGCATTTTTGCTGACTTCCACCAGAAGCCAAGACATGGGCACCCTCCTCCCTCTAAAAAAATAAATAAATAATTTTTTAAAGGGGTGCCTGGGTGGTTCAGTCGGTTAAGTGTAGGAGTCTTGATTTCAGCTCCGGTCATAATCTCAAGATCAAGCCCCAGATGGGCTCTGTGCTGGGCATGGAGCCTGCTTAAGATTCTCTCTCTTACTCTCCCTCTGCCCCTCCCCGCCCTCTGTCTTTCTCTCTCCTTCTCTCCCTCTCTAAAAATAATATTAAGAAAAAAGCCAAGACATGGGCGCTATGTTAAAATGGGCATAAATGGACTTTCCACCTAACGCTACGCCTAGCAAGCAATCACACAGAGATTAGCGTAACTGTACCTACAGCAGCACATTTCGTTCAATACAACCTATGTAATTCTGTGATCCTCTAAAAACTCTAACCTCCTTTGTCTCTCTGGAGCTCGCTTTCTGTTTAGGTCAAATCTGGTCTCCCAGATTGCAATCTCTAAGACGCCAAATAAACACACATTTTTTATTTAGCAGCATGCGGTTTTGTTTTTCATTGGCTGACGCAAGGTAGGTGCTCAATAAATATTTATAGATTGAATGACTTTATAGAGACATGATTAAACAGAAAGAAGACAAATAACATTGACTGAGGGCTGTGTGTTTAATCCTCACACAATTTTGTGAAAAAGGCGTCCCCCCCACCCCTTTTTCAAAAGAAGAAATACATTTGGGGCTCCTAGGTGGCTCAGTTGGTTAAGCGTCTGACTCTTGATTTCAGCGCAGGTCATGATCTCACGGTCTTGAGATTGAGCCTGGCTTCGGGAATGGGGAGTCTGCTTAAGATTCTCTCTCCCTCTCTGCCTCTGCCTCTCCATGGCCTCTCGAAGAAGAAGAAGAAGAAGAAGAAGAAGAAGAAGAAGAAGAAGAAGAA